>NC_028647.1:41789178-41801874 GCF_001406875.1 Solanum pennellii
CCCCCCCCGCCTTTAATTAATTATTTGCGGGTATATTTTGGATAAACAAATATAATTTTCAGTTTAGTTGAAGTCTAGACCATATTTCTCGTGGGATTGACCCAGCCTACAAGTTGGGTTCTTTACTTGATAACGATTGCTTATGCTTTCTCAGAGCGGTTTAATTTGAGCATATTGCTTCGCTGTCCGGGATTTGACTTTTAAATTAAGTTTAACTACATTATTGAAATTTAGTCAAATATTTCCTAATTTTACTTTCTTTTCTTTTGTTTTTGTCTCTCTCAGGTTCCAACTCTAGTGTATGTCAAGTACATGCAATCAAGGAGAACCTTACTCCCTAGGATCCTGAACTTAATAGAACTTTGCGGAGAAGGAATAATCAAAGAGGGGTAGTTAATCATATTTGAGGAGAATCAGGTGATGGTGTTGGGTTGCAACCTCCGAGGGTTGTGAACGAAAATAAGCAGGCTCCAGCAGGAAATCGATTGGGAGATGCATTGAGGGTGTAGGAGCAACCAGGGCCACGACCACATGACAACTATAGGGTCAACTTTGATATTGTTGACTCTGATGGAAAACTTTACCTACCTCTTCTACCAATGGGTATACCATTATGGTGACTAATAGCTTCATGCAGATGCTCAAAGTGAGAGGCATATTCGAGGGTTGGCATCGGATGACCCCTATGCTCACATAGCCAAGCTAAGGGTGGTTTTCAAAAGTTGTGTAGGTCGATCGGACTAGGACATGGATGTGATTGGACAGTGAGTATTCCCCCTATCATTGACCAGTGATGCAGTTACTTGGTTCAATGATTTTCCTTACAACTCATTCTACATATGTGATAAATGGAGAGATACGCTCTTTTGTTTCACGTGTACAAAACGGATAAGCTAAACAATTTCGTGGAACTACTTTGAGAGTTTGTGAGTAGTTCTTGGGAAAGGTTCACCGCTTTCATAAGAGGTTTTTCGAATTACCGCATGGATGAAAAGTCGCTGAGAGGATATTTCTACTAAGGGCAGGATGACAAAAGTAAGGTAGTGCTTGATACTATTGTTGGGGGTTAATATGGTGATTGCACTTTTGAGCAGATTATGGAGAAACTACAAGAGATATTGCGGATAACAATGCTTGGAGCACTAGAAAATCAGATACTGGAGGAACACATCTGCAGTCCAAGTCACTGCAAATCAATCTGTAGATTATATTCCTGAATAGATAGCACAGATGAGAACTGAAGTGGGGTTGGTATTAAAGCATATAAGCAGAGGTACTGAGAAGGTAAATGTTATGAATCATTTGACTAAGAATCCACCACAGGTTGAGGAGTGTTTACTATGAAAAGGATGCTTGTATGGTGAATGATCAGATTGGGGGGATTTTGACAAAGCACCCAAGATTCCAACATGAATAATTGGCGCCATGGTCAAGGAAACCATGTTCAGAAATGTGGCAACTATAACCGACATGGTCAATATGTCTGGGATGGGAAATACAATCGCGATAACAACTACAATCGAAACAACTGTTCCACCTCAAAATGTGGAATCTTGTCCTAGGGAAGCTAGAGGTAATATGTCATGAATTGTGGATATGATGCAATAGATGATCAGAAGGTTCGATGTGATTGATGAGAATGTGAAGGAGATGTGTAATGACTTGTCCAGTATTGGTCAAATATTTGATGCGCATGTAGTGTCAATCAAGCATCTTGAGAAGCAGATAACTATTGTCTACTACAGTGAACCCACATCAACCTGGCACTCTTCTGAGCAACATAATCCAAAATCCAAAGAATGATGGGCATTGTATGGCAGTCACTACTCGGGGGGATAAGAAAACCATTGGTCCATGTATGCCTTCAGGTTGAAAAATTTAAGACTAGTAAAGATAATGATGTGATTAAGGTGAGTGGAGAGTCAAAGAATGCGACACAGAAAGAAGAGAAAGTGTCACAACCTGGAATACAGCCTAGACGTAATCGGCGTCGGCGTCCTCTTTGAGGACTAAGACTAGCCTCTTAGCGTACATCAATACATTCATATGTCAAATTTAGCGGAAATTTAAAACTTTTTCATTACTTCAAATTGGAAGTTAAGATATACCTCTACATACATATATTATATATATGTCGAGTATAGATAGACCCTTTGTATAGGAAGATTACTTAGTCTTCTACTTTTATTTCACACTTATATGTAAAATATAACATAGACATAATAGTCCTCTCATCTCATAACCATCTAATAAGAGTGTAAGAACTTTGGCATAACCCATATATCAAGTAAGAATGCCTTACATGGTCTATATAATGTTTAATAATAAATGAAAAGAAAAGAACATAATATTCTTAAACAAAAAAAACTCCATTAGCTAGATAGTGCCATCGCCCTCGGAAAGTGAGAGCCAACCCTACATGGATGAATAAGAGATCCAAGCCTTCTTCAAGTCGTCTTCTAAGCACTTCAAATATTGGAACCTAAAGTGTAGTGGGGGAAAGGAAGAAATGGGGTTAGTACGCCACTTGTACTAAGTATGAGACCATATGCGCACATACTTTAAAATCGTGCTAAGAAAAGGGACATTTCATAAAGATATGCAATTTACTTTGAAAACACTTATGCACATTCAACAAGATCATACCAATCAATAGGACATGTCCATTAAGTCATAAGCATGTACAACACAATACCAACAACATCAAAACTAGTCAAGTCAACATACATATGCTATAATTGAACACATAGTCAAGTAACTCTATCATCAAGTCATATAGCAACAAGCATGAATAAGAGTACATTTCATAACCAAATCAAGACAATTACCCATTACCCCTATCAAGTGAACAAGTGCAATGACTAAGCAAAGCCCCATAACCTTACTCAATCAAGTAACCCAACAAGAATCATGACTAACATCCTACTTCACATACCATAGCATTTAAGAGTACATATCATTTTACTTTAACCATATAGACCAACACATATTCATAAGTGACACCAATAAATATATAGTATCAACAATGTGCAAGTTCATAATATACATGTCTTATAGCATTATAAGCATTCTCATACATAAGAACATCCTCCTAAAACACCTTTCATGGCTAACTAGTGCAATGTTTAGGTAGAGTCCCATACCCCTACCTAGACTAAGTTAAACCCCTTAGGTCATCTTAGTTAGAGTTCAATCCTTTAGTTTATTTTACCTTTTAGGAACATCTTTCCCTAATCGACATAGACCACATGAGCTAATGTGGAATTCGGTGTCATGGAACCCTACATCGAAAAAAGGCAGACTACTTGCTAAGGTAGTACCAAAACACGAACATAGCAACTACGTGGATCCACTAACTAGTATTCATATGCGGGAAACATAGTTCAAGAAATAGGAGATATTATTGGGACACTCTTTATGATACATGCATTGTAGTCTCCAATATCAAGAGTACATAGTGATCCTACCTTCCCTATGTGGGGAAGGGACACTCCTCACTCTAGTTCACTCGGTGCTAAGATAGAGTCCCTTTTTTAAACGTCTTTAATGTATTTATTAATCATCATAGCTTATTCTAGGCAATAGAGTCTAACCTTTTTATAAAATCATCATAATCATAGCTCAATAAGAATTGTATGAGTGTTATCCTTTAATTACAATTTATATAGGTGAAGTTAGCACATTAATATTCTCATACCATAATAAGGCACATTGATAAATCATTCACCATTTTTATAACATTTACATCTTAAGATAACACCTACAAATCACAGTAAAGACATTCCAATTCAACATCATACCACCCTTTCAATACTAATACAAGGCATACTACAATACAACATCATGACATAATCACAATTAACCATAATTTGAGGTAAAGGATAGGGATCAAAAGACTTACCAAGTTTTCTTCATAGCTCATCATCAAGGTCTTACCACAAACTCTCAATTCAACCCAATTTGGGTATACATAATCATAAGTTAATAACCATCATTACAACAAGGCTAGAAGAATCACTACATCACAATTCTATACTAGATCAAAGCCTAAGACAAGATGCTTAGGTCAATTCACAGCACACTTCATAACCTAAATCATCTTCTTAAGAACTAGCACGAAGGACTATAAATCACCCTAATTCATTCAGGATTAGGGTAAAAACATCACGTAGTAGTAATTCAACCAATAACCAAGTCAATTGAACTAATAAAATCTAATGTATATCAAAATGAAAACCCAGGGTTAAGGGTTAAGGGTCATATTCTACAAATTAGACCAAACCATCAAGATACATCATAATTAGGTTAGAATACATGTTAATATAATCATAATATCAAAAATAAATCATTAACAAATCAATTCATCACATCAATTTCGTATTGGATGAAAACCCACTTGAAAACTCAATTTTTAGAAATCAAATTGATGGAACCTTTTGAGGAAAGAGGTGTAAAATGTGAATTAGATCTCGTACCTTGTTAATTGATAAAGATTTTTGGAGAAACCTTGGTATTTTCTGCCCTAAAACCGCCCCTATCTTGGTCTTCAATGGAGTCTTCACTAGAGAGAGAAAGAAGAGAGAAGGAAGAGGGTTTTGTTTTTGAGAGGTGTGATGAGTCTAATGGGGTTGGGATCTTTATATGGGGTTAATTAACTTAATTAGACTTACCTTAACCCCCAAATAATGAATTAACCCCTTAATTAATTAATTTGAGTCACTTAAAAACGTGCGGAAAATTGGACCCCTCACATACGACCCCCATCGACGGTCCGTCTGTGAGTCGATGGCCATTGGCCCCCTTTCGTTCTGCTCATTTGTCAATGAGTTCAGAGACTAGTCCAAATAGAATCTTATCAAAAATGGATAAATGTTAGTCGACGAATGGTATCGACGCCCCATCGATCCACACACGTTTCGTCGATGGCCTTTCGTGGTTTCACACTATCCAGGCAGTGATTGACTCTAACGTGCAAGGGTCCTCCTCAAGGGCCCTTGCTTGGTCCTTGGGGAGTCGTACCTGGACGTTTCGATCATGAATAAACTTAAACACATGTTCTACACTCTTCCATCAAATTTCATGAATTTTTGATTCCTAAAAGCTAGTAAAATAGGCTAAGGTACGCTAGTACCTCTTTGAAATAGTTTCTGAACGTCGTGGACATTCTTGGATGTTTTGGTTTATAGACTTCCTAAATGATTTATATTCATTAAAATTGACCTTAAAACAGTGTCTAAACCTTAAGATGCTTATGTTAGGCTCTAGAATACGTCTTAGATTTTCGAAGTATTACAGAAAGTAACCGAGAATGTTTTTCCCATACCTAGAACTCCACCTCCTTCCCACAGAGGCTAGTAAAGAACTTCAAATAAGGAAAATACCTCGCGTTTATCACTATGTTGAAGCAACTTTCCATCAATGTTCTGTTGATGAAAGCTTTTGAGCAATCACCTAGGTATGCTAAGTTCATGAAGTAAATGGTGACAAAGGAAAGGTCTTTGAGTTTCTAAGATGATTATAGGTTACATTATTGTAGTGTCATTGCTACAAGGTCCCTTGTGCAAAAGAAGGAGGGTCTTGGTGCCTTCATTATCCCATATACCATTGGGTTATTGGACTTTGGTATGGCATTGTGTGATATTGATCTAGCATCAATCTCATGTCGTTTTCCATATATAATAAGTTGGGATTAGGAGATCCAAAACCAATTATGTTGCGGTTATTCATGGCCGACAAGACTGTGAAGATACCCATTGATTACTCCATAACGTGCTGGTATGTAAGACCCCAAAATGAGATAGGGTGTATAGAGCCTAAAATATTTGTCTTAAGGTTATAAGGTCATAAATGCCTTATAATATATTTTATAGTCAATATGTAAAGTTTGAAGTGATTTTGAAGTCGAACGTCAAGGGACGACAAAAACGTTCGACGACTAGTCACCTATGTGTCACATGTGTCTATGCATTCTTATATTTGTGTTCCATGATCTTTTTAAGCCTATAAATGAGTTATAATAATGTTTAATGATGTTATATAGAGTTTTGATAAGTTAAAAGGTCAAACGACCAAGAACGTCCAAGGCGTTCAAAAGATAGCCCTTATAACGCTCAACGTGTGTCTTGATGGGGCCTAGCCTGTTTGGACGACTTGAAGGTGTTAGTTTTGGGTGAAATTTATGTGGAAGGTCTAAAACTGGTTAATTTTTGTATTTACGTTGGAAACGTCCGGGTATGACCTCTAAAGGTCCCCACAAGAGGCCCCAAAAGAAAGGCCCAAGGCTTGTCGAGACACTGCCTTGGCAGTGTCAATCGACGGACTAACCGATGGACAGTTGGTCAACCAACGGCCCGTTGGTAAGGTCTCATAGACTGGAACTTACCTTGGGCATGTCTCAAGCCAATAATTGGCTAATTACCAATTGACGGAAGCCTAGGCACGATCCGTTTACTGACCAACGCCCCGTAGGTTCCTCCATCGATGGTGGCCTGTAACCTGCAGGCTGCGTCTGTTTTAATTAAAGGGGTGATTGGGAAATTCACCCCATTTCCTACCATGACCCTAATAGGCTTATTTAGCTTTTTTTTGGTGTATATAAGTCATCAAAAACGTGATCACCCTATTCTAGAATCCTCTCACATGATTGAAGTTTTTCCCTCCAAAAATATTTCCCTTCAAACCTCCATTGTTGATGAAGCTCAAGAACTGCTTGGAGCTGGGTTTTATATGGATGAATCATCAAGTTTCAGAGGTTTTCAACCATAGAAAGGTATGGTTATCCTTGATATCTAGTTATCCTTCCATCTAGAGAGTTAATCTCAAAGTTTTCAAAGAGAAAAAGATGATCAAGTGCTTCTTCTTCATTCTAGCCATGGATTCATGCTTAAATTTATTTCAAAAGCATAATATGAACGTTTTGATGATTATATACTGATTTGGAAGTGATTTTCAATCCTATTGCATGACGAACCCATGCTCTTTCCCAAACTCAATTTTAGCCTATGTACGGCTTTATGATCTTACTTTGTTATCGATTGAATTATGATTATATTACGTTGAAGTGGCTATATCTACTGTTATTTAAATGAATTGATCATGATTTTATTATTAAGCATCCATGTGGATCCATGTATGTAGAGTTGAACATGCCTAGCTTAGTATTCTAGAAATTCATCCATGTATGAAGAGTTGAACATGCCTAGCTTAGTAATATAGAAATTCACTGTAGCATGGCCCTTTTTATGATTAAATGTTGTACTTGATTATGTTGTGGTTCTTGTGGCTACTATTTTAGGTCAATATTATGGTGTATTGTGGATATAAATCATATATGATCAAAATAAAGAAGGCTTGGTTTGAATTAATCTAGGTTCTTCTAGTCTATGGAGTTGTAACTTGTGATCTTGACGTTAGGTTTGTTGCTATATGAATTGGTCATGGTTAATATCTATAGCTGCTGCCTATAACGAAATATGAGGATGAATTATGTGTAATGAACACAATACGGGTCAATTCATGATAGTTTGAATAGGATTAACCTATGTAAACTTACCTTCCATGAACTCCTTATATAAAGCATGCTTGTGTCGACCTTAATGGAAATTGTAGTAGTGTCTCATCTAGACTATGATTTCATTAGCTACTGCCTAGAATTTAATTCATTGGTAAAATATGATTTATGATCAATACTTTTGTAAAATTGATAAGATGGCCTATTCTCTCTACTCTACATTGAATTGATAGTTAAATGCCTACGATAGTATCTTAATCTTCAAGTGCTTAAGCATGTTTTCATTGTGACTAAGTGTAGGATTATATACTGCCTTATATTTATATGATATATGAAATATGATATATAATCCATATAAAATAAATTGGCTAATGGTCTATGTTCTTTTACTTCCTAGTACATGTGATATGCCGTATTATGTTATAATATGATCTTGTAGCGACTTGTACATGGTTTCTTCTATTGTTAAAGTAAATTTAGATACTGACCTATATATTAATTGTTAATTAACAAGGTGTATTCATCAATGATGATCAAAGGGTGAGAAACTGGTAAGAATGTTTATCTCTTCTACTTTTCGTATAGTATGTAGTTGATGAAGCCTTGTATGGCATTGTGTGTTATGGTCCACTTATGGTGGCAGTGTTTACTTTATTGTCTTTATATATGTGTTGACCATGGCCATGAAGGAAAATTGATTAATATATTAACATATGGTTATGATGCTACTATGTGAAGATTATGCCTACTTTCCTATTCTAGTTGTGATCTAGGGTGTATGGCTATTGCATGATAATGTGTATATCCATGTTAGGGTAAAGTATAGGTGCTTCCATTGATGAGTTAAACCGGTTAATAATCCCTTACCTATGTACCCCTATGTGAATGCATGAATAGCATAAGTTAGGAGTCCTAAGTGTAATATGAAGTTGATTTGTCTCCTATTATATTGTGTGTTGTGTGGTCTATACTTGAAAGTGTAATGTGGTCTAAGAGGGTGGCTGCCTCGATATGTTATTGATAGACATTATGTGATCATGTTGACCAATGTACACACACACTCACTCACATGCATGTTACAAGTAGTATAGGTCATGGTGTCTAAATGAAAGGTTGTTATCATATTCACTAATGTCTACTACTATGCATGTAAAGTATATTCATGTGAAGTATGTTATGTATTCCTTACTAGGATGACTTGATATGTGTACTACTATGGGCAAGGGTATGGGATTTTGCCTATGCATTGCACATATATACCTTCATAGGATAGTTCTAGTTTTGGTTTCTATATGTATGAATATGTATGTATGAACTTGTGTGACTTATTGTGTTATGTGAAAGGTTTTCCCACATATATGTATACATAAACACATGTATGAAGATCTAGTCAAGAGAGGGCCCTTAAAAGATGTATTCACGTGTACCCTAAACTAGATGATGATTTACATATGCTATGTTCATGTGAATGGATTCTTTACATGATTTAGGTTGATGAACTTCCATCTATGACCTATGAGTTAAGCATATTAGGGGATGACTCTCCTAAACCTATGTTTTATAAAGTAAAAATATAATAAAGGATTTCAAGGAAGGGAACTTAGCTTAGCACCGAGTGGACTTGAATATGAGTGTGTCTCCCTTCCTATGGTAGGAAGGTAGGTCACCATAAATCTCATGAGGTGAATAACCACAATGCCTCAATGGGCATAAATAGGGTTTCCATAATTGAATAACTAAAATGCCTAATATTGGTATAAAGAGGGTTTTCACATGTACCTTCAAGTTCCATAACTATGTTGCCACCATAGGATACTAGCTAGTGGATTCACATAGAAAGCTATGTCACATTTGGTTCTACTTTGGTCGGTACACCACCTCCTTTCGGTGTGGGGTTCTATGACTCCGGATTCCATGTTTAGCATCACATTGTCTATGTTGGTTAAGGATATAATTTCCCTAAAGTAAAATGTACAATAAAAATATGACTAGGACCCTAAACAGAATGACTTAAGGGTGGTTACTTAGGATAGGTGGAAGTAATGAACCCATCTAGACATTGCACAAGTAGCTCCTTAAAAAGTTCTACGAAGGTGTTCTAATGCATGTCACTATGTATGTATTCCTTATGCATCACATTGTAATATTTGTCTACTTGTTATGAAGATATGCATGATATGAGTCTTTATGCATGATGATTGATCTTGTTGACTATATGATGAAGGTCTTGACTTAACTATGTCTATGTTGTACTACACTTCTATGATGGTATGTGTTGTCTTGTGTAGATGATATGTAGGGTTTTCCTTGTGATCCTAAGGTGATACATTTCACCAAGTATCCCTAAAGGGTTACTTGGGAGGCTAATGAATTTAAAGAAAGAGTTCACTCTTAAAAAGATTGAGCTCACTGTTAAGTGACTTCAACTGGGACTTAAATTATATATGTGTTTTTCTATGATGTTTGGCCTTTGATTGTGTTCCTATGAAGTATGAAAATGATGTAAATGCTATTGTTTAAAGATTTTATAAATATTTGATCAAAAAGGCCTGAAGTATGATTTCAAGAAAATGTCCCTTTTTTAATGTATGTTTTTACATGGTTGTCATACTTAGTGCATTCTTGTACTAATCCCATTCTTATCTACTTTTTACACAAAGTGTAGGTTATGATTCTTAAAGGATGTCTTCAATGGTGAAGATCTTGATAGATGATTCCCAATCTCAAGGAAAGGAATCCTTAAGTCCAAGGATTTCGAATGTTATGGTTTATTGTAAAGTCTATTAAATATCGTATGGTTTTGTAATATGTCTTAAGGGTCGTGTCCCTAATGTATTCTAATGTTGTTGAGTCTAAGATGGCAAAGAGACTTAGAGTCTATATATTTATTAAAACTTATACTTTATATGTATATGAGTTAAAGTTTCTAGCATATGAGGTGCTATGAAAAGTTTTAAATTTTCTGCTAAATTTACTATGTCGATGCGATAAATGATAACTATGGGCTTGTATAAGACCTCCGAGAGGTCAAGTACGCCATGTTACTTATAAGGGGTGCTCCCCGGTTGTGACATGGTAAAAGTAGAGTCATTCAACTTTCCAGCATATTTTTTTATTCTTTACTGTGAGGTTGACTTTGAGGTTCCTATTAGTCTTGGGAACCATTCCTTGATACTAGGCGTGCTTTAGATGATATGGAGAAAGGGAACATGAAGTTTAGACTCAACAATGAACCAGAAAATTTCAATATTGGTAGGTCCATCAAGCATAGTGGTAAGCTCCAATCATTATCTGCTATAACATATAGAGTTATCATTAGAGTTGAGAATGGATCTCAGGTGCAGATAGACCAGATACTAGGTGTTGAGGCACTAGCAGCAAACACGATGAACTTTTAAAGTGAGTGTATCGAAGAGTATGATGAGTTGGTAGCACACTTGATTGGTGCGAATATCATTCATATCCCAAAAAGTTGGAGTTAGATATGAAAAATCGTGAGTCCACACCCGAGAGACCATCTGTTGAGGAGGCGCCTAAATTGGACCCAATGATCTTCAACCACATTTAAGGTTGTATTCTTAGGTATAGATGAGACTCTACTGGTCATCATTGCAACAGATTTAAATGGGCAACAAGTAGAGTGTTTGACGTCTGTGTTGCAAAGGTTCAAGCGAGCTATTTCGTGGACTATTGCAGACATTATTGGGATCCCTCCTTGTACCTTTTTCTCATAAAATCCAACTCATGCAATATCACAAGCCTAGTATTAAGCACTATATAAAAGTAAATCCACCTATGAAAAAGGTAGTTAAAGAGGATATTATCAAGTGGTTGGATGCTGGAGTTTTTTATCCCATTGCAGATAGTAGTTGAGTGTTTCATGCTCGGTGTGTGCCTAATAAAGGTGGTATTATTATGGCGCCAAATGAAAGAAACGAGCTTGTTCAGATCAAGCCCATGACCGGATGGAGAGCCTGCATAGATTACCAGAAGTTGAACGCTTGGACTGAAAAGGGTCACTGTCCTATGCCATTCATGGATCAGATGTTGTATAGACTTGCTAATAAGGGTTGACACTGTTTCCTTGATGCTTATTCAGGCTACAATCAAATTTCTATAGCTTTGGATTACTAACAGTAGACCACCTTCACTTGCCCTTATGGTACTTTCACTTTCAAAGAATGTCATTTGGGTTGTGCAATGCTCCAGCGACCTTACAGTCGTATGATGTCTATATTTTCTAATACAGTGGAGCACACTATTGAGGTGTTCATGGATGATTTCTTTGTGGTAGGTAACTCTTTTTATCGATGTTCGGATAATTTGTCCAAGGTACTTAAAGGTGTGAAGATTGCAATTTAGTGCTAAATTGGGAGAAGTGTCACTTTATAGTGAAAAAAGGTATAGTGTTGGGACATCGAATCTATGAGAAATGTATTGAGGTTGATAGAGCTAAAGTTGAGGAACTAGAAAAGTTTCCCCCACCTATCTCTATTAAAGGTGTGAGAAGTTTCTTGGCCATGCTGGATCCTATAGAAGGTTCATAAAAGATTTCTCAAAAACCGCACATCCGTTGTGCAACTTCTTGAAAAGGAAAATTTGATTTTCATAATGTTTGTCTGAGAGCATTTGGAGAGTTGAAGAAAAAGCTAGTCTCTGCCCCTATCATTATTGCACCAGATTTTGGAGGACAGTTTAAAGTCATGTGTGACATAAGTGGGGTAGCGCTTGGCGTAGTATTGGGATAAAGGCAACCTATGGTCCGTAGGTCCAGTTATGCTCCGTAGATTGTGGTCATAGAGAGGAAGGTAAGGCATTGTTGAAGATTACGAATTCTTGACTAAGTGTGGAACCACAGTTGCAACCTACGGACTGTAGATTGATCTGTGGATTGTACTTTTGCTCCGTCAATTGCATTTGAGATGTGTTCCTGTACCTGATCCTGAAGAATTTAAAAATGAAGCTACAGAGAGGAGTTACGGACTCTAGATCATTCTTCGGTCCATACTGATGAATCGTCAAATGTGACAGAGATTTTGAAGATTGAAAATTTGCCTAAGTCTTGAGCCGCGGAAAGGACCTATAGATTATAGGCCTGCGTCGTAGAGTAAAGACGCGTTTTCAAACTTCATTTCCTTATTTCGTTTCCTTTTATGTTAGGACTTATATATATATATATATATATA
>NC_028647.1:41802241-41819598 GCF_001406875.1 Solanum pennellii
TTGGGAATAATTTGCAAAATTTGGCAATTATTGAATTTGAAAGCATGTTTCGAAGATTTTGACATCGCAATTCAAGTTGAAATTCTACGTTTACTCTTCTTATTATTTAAGTTCATAATTCTTTCATCTAAAAATATGAATTCTGTTCTATCTAATATGGGTAACTAAATCCACAACTAGGGTTGTAGGAATCATGATCTATTAACAAAGTATGAATAGTAATTAAGCAATTATTGAATAGTGTTATTGCATGCATTGATAAATCTTTCGAACTCACCTTGTTGCTACTTGCTGGACTAATGAAGTGGTTAATAAGAAAAAGAATTATCAACATAGATTTAGTGTGATACTATCTAATAGTTTAATGTCGATTGATGTGAGGGTGAAAACTAAGTCATACATCAATGCGATGTCTAATATGAGGTAAATGAAAGGGTAAATAAATAATACACATGGACTCGAACCAAGGTGCAGGGTGAAATTGTAAAAATGTCGGACCAAGGTTTGCATGTAATACACTGGGAAAGTGTTGGTATTACTAGGAGAACTACATTATGAGCTTATGGGGAGCACATACACCCTAGTTACTTTCTCATCTTGATAACAACTCAAGTTTGAATCTTGCTCACAAATTACTTACATAATTTTCTAAATTTGTTTCACAAACCACTCCCCTTTAATTACTTGTTTCGGATATATTTTGTCTAAACGAATATAATAGTCAGTTAAGTTTAACTCTATAACATATTCCTCGTGGGACACCAACCTAAAAGTTGGGTTATTTACTTGATAGCAATCGCTTATGCTTCTTTAGAGTGGTGTAATTTGAGCGTATCAACCTGTCAAAAACCTATTCATCATATCCCTTGAACTTTCTACCATAAATGGGCATACTTAGACAAAAGTGTGAAATTCAAAGAGTATTCTTCAACACTCATATTTCCCTGCTTAAGGTTGATGAATTCCCCCACCTTGGCTTCCCTTAACTCTCGGGGAAAGAACCTATATAAAAATGTTTATTTAATGCTTCCCACTATATAGGACAAGGCTTTACCAGCCTACTTTCCTTCCACTGTTCATACCTTATTTGGAAACATACTTCAATTGCTAAGCGGCTAGTTCTTCTTTCTCTATAGAAGTTACCCCCATGGCAGTAATTGTCTTATAAACCTCTTCTATGAACCATTTGGATCCTTTTCCACCTTCGAGCCACTAAACTCCAAAGGGCTCATTATTAAAAAGTCATTTATCCTAAAACCACCCATCCCCCTTATTTGATTTGTCGGAGCCACCACCTCTCTATTGGCTTGAGTCGTCAAGGCTTGTGTCACGATCCGAAAGTACCCCCTAGAAGAAGGGAGCAACCTTAGGTCAGAAAATTGCGTACTTGACCTTTTGGAGGTCTTGTACTAGCCATTTGCTATCATTCATCACATAAGACATGAAAGTAGTGTGAAATTAAAAATTTTCACAACATGTATAATAATAATAAAATATACTTCATAAATACTAAAGAGTGATCTCGTCTTCACAAGTCATCTTAAAGATATAACTTAAATATCTTAGGGACACGGCCCTTTACATCAAATGAAATAATTAATAAGTCTTAATAATATAAACTAAGAAATAGGACTATGCCCTCGAACATATAAGGACATACTTAGTTTTGAGAGAGTCGATTCCCAAGCTTTGAATGCTAGACTTTCTCTTGCCTCCAACCTATACTTATAGAGTATAGAAAGTATGGGGTTAGTACAAAACAATGTGCTAAGTATGGCATACGCAAAAACATACAAAAAAGGGACATTTTAGTATAAATATAACTTTCATGCCAAATAAGTTCACCTTCATGAATATACATTTAAAATAGTAAAAGAATCATTATTTTTTCACATAAAATAGAACTCTCATAATTTTAGAACCAAGATATAACTTTACAATAAACTCAATAACATTTCAATGAACACATTGACATTACACTAAGCACAATCATACCAAACACAGTGAACTCATTTCCTTTGAGATTTCCCTAACCAAGTTATCCTAAAACTCACTAAGGTAAGATATGAAGAAACCGCCCATACACCCGCTTCAATACACAACTAAGTGATCCTGAAGACTACCAACCAAAGGCTTACCTTGCACGGGAAACAAGTCCACTCTCTAGACAAAACATTAGAAGAACATTCATACATTAAGGACTTCATGTAAGTTCCCTACTCCAATGGGACTTGTAAGTTACACTAAGTGCAATCTGAGAGTATCATCCCATACTAATACTCCCACTTAGTGCTCCTTGAGGATTCCCTTGGATCAAGCACACTACATTAGTCATTCATAACTTCATTATATAAAACTTAACGTTAACATGCTTCCTGAACATTAGACCTTAAGTCATCTAAATTCATTTGCAACACATGATATCTCATTCATACACTTCATATAAAATACACTAAGATTCCCCTTTCAGATTATCCACTTAGTGTAATGGATAGATAGCGTCCCATACCACCACCTACCCTAAGTAGTACATTATTTTAGGAAAGTTAGTTCATTCATTCTTTTGTGGGGGCTATCTTAACCGACATAGACCATGAGAGCTAGAGATGGAATCCCGATATTAGCCCATATCGGATAAGGGATCCCCATTTGCCTTGGGTAGGGTCGTTCTCTTAGATTTTACATGGGTTTCCCAATAGCTACACCTATGTGGGCGCATAGTTAAGGGATAAGGAGATTGCTACTAAGTAACTTATTCTCTACTAACGAGGAGTACTCCTCTCAAGAGGTATATTGGAATACAACATCTCAACTCACGAAGTGTAACCACCCCTTCTTCATATCCTCTCGGTGCTAAGAATAACTCCCCACGGAGTCTCAACATTTTATACTATGGGTTAAGGATAACTAGTGGACACAACATCTTAACTCACGAAGGTAATCCATCCTCCTACCTATCATATAAAGATCTTGGAATATAGTGAGGTTGCTACTAAACACTTTATCTCAATTCGCGAAGAATGTTCACCCCAAAACTCCCATTAATCACATTAACTAAGTTCATTCATTCATTCAAGTGTGAGTGTGTGATTGTACATGTGAGAACACCTTTCACCTAATCACCATTTCACAACCTTGAATTCTAAACGTGCTTAAACCTTCTTTCATCATATTACACACTTAAACATGCTTCACATAATCATATAGTTCCTTTGGACATTATCTCTAACATACTTCACATAACAAGCTTCATAAAGCACATTTCACAAGAATAACATCATTATCATCATATTTCACATAATGTGCATTCATGGCCTTATTCACAATACACAAGTAGATTTACATTCATATATTCCAAGTAAACACCGCCATCAAAGGTGGGTCATACCACTCAAGAGCATTTCATAATAAGATTTAAACAATGAGACCAACTTACCATTCATCCAAGCTTTCAACAATTATTCACAATTACTCAACAATTCATCATAAAATAGCCCTAACGGCAATAGCTAAACCATAATATCAACATGAAGAAACCAAAGCTCAAACATTATACAATCATATTCATTTAACCCATTTCTCAAGCTAGAAGTTGGAAATATGGATTAACAATGTTAAAACACCAAATAACACTAGAAACAACACATTTGAATCATTAAAACATTTTTATATGAAGACCCATGCTTAGACTCTAAGATAGGAGAAGATAGAGTTTGAAATTCCTTTATGAGAGTTTGAATTTTTAGAAATGACTCCTTGAATGGAAGAGAGTTCAAGGATGACTACTATACCTCAATGAGAAGGAAACCCACTAATCTTTTATGAAGAACACGTGCACCACCAGCTCTTCAAGCCCTTCCTTGAGTACAAGCTTCTATGGGATTTAGGAAGAGCCGTTCTTTAAAAAGAGAGTTTGAATTTTTAAATGAGGGTTTTTGTCTAGGTCTAGGATTAAAATCAATTTAATAAACCTTAAAGACCCTAAAATAATCATCTTAGGTTCATAAAAGACCTGGGGAATTTACAAATACACCCCAAGCATGGAATAAAAATGTGACAGCTTTAATAAGTGCCAATCGACGACCCCAAGCTATTGGTCGTTGTCTAATCAACAGCCCATCCTGCTGGGTTGTCGATGGCTTCATAGGCTGCTTCACTGGGGGCTAAGCTCCCACTAAGTGTTGGGACTACGTCCCCTAATCTATGGGGCGTCTTTACGCCTATGACCAGTAGGTTGATGGGCGTCGATTGCCTAGCTTATGGCAGCTGTGGTTGCCAAGTCTTGGGTCCTCTTCTAGGACCCCTTGTGGGTCCTAGGTGGAGACGTACCGGATGTTGGACCCCTAAAAATGGTAATCTAGTTATTAAGAAAATCCAACCTCAATTTCAACTAAAACAAACAAGTAAAACTCGCTAAAACACATGAGAACACACAAGCACTTTTTAAGGCAAACCTTTGGAACGTCTTGGATGTTTAACCTCCAAACGTCACCAAACTTCATGCACTTCCTATTAACATAATTATAAATCATTTTAATACAAAATTAACTCATGAATCATTTAGGAATCTCTAGTTATTCTTGGTTCATTTTAGGTATTACATTATCCCCCACTTGGAACAACATTCGTCCTTGAATGACACTAAACACTTTTAAGAACATCGAAGACTTACTAGCAGAATATAACACACAAAATCAGGGCTCAAACATTCATAGTCAATGCACCAAACTTTACAAGGAACATCAACTTCACATTTATAAACACTTTGCTAGGCAACAAAGGCAACTTTTTAAAAGGAATTTCCAAATTCAAGCACATACTTAATTCTTCATTTAGAGAGGAACTACCTTCTACAACATTAGACATGCTCATAAATGTCATTTTTAAACACATTGAAACCATTATTCATGAAAAAGAATTTCTTTTTCAAACCTTGAAATTTTTACAGTGAGCATCAACTCTCACACAGTGAAACATGCATGAAATTTCAAAATATTCCCTTTCAAGCAATTTATCAAGAAAGGTTGATCATAAGAAAGACAAAACCAAATGAAATGATCTTATAACACAAAAACAACAACCATAAAGGGTTAATACTTACCGGGACTATCAAATCCGGATTAGTTCTCTCTCCTAGCCCCCATCCCATAGGGAGGGTTCTTCTTTGGAGCATTAGGATCTAGACCACCTTGAGGAGCTTGATTGACCTCTTTCCTTTTGGCCTTGATGTTAGGCAGACCCTCATCTTGTGATTCTTACTAGCACATGCAAAATAACCATCCGTTCTAGCAAGACAATGTCACATCCAGAGAGCACCCCCAAATACGACGGCATCCTCGTCCTCTCCGAGGACTCACACAATCCCTTAGCATTCGTCATAACATGTCATAAATTTAAAATGCATAAAAAATTTTAAAAAATTTTAATGCAATACGAAGTGTACTTAGAGTTCATACTTAACATATATTGAGGTATACATTGACCTCTCACATAAAATCTTATTTAGGCTTCTTTTATAACAACATAAATAAATAATACGTAGCGATAGCCTAAAAGTTGTCTCACATTAAAACCATCTAAAGAGTATGAGTTGGACTTAGCCAATAAAATGTCAATAAGTCATATAGGCCTTAATGAAATAGAATCCAAAGAACATAAAACGGAATAAAGATTATTCCTAAAGCTACTAAAGTCTTCATAAGCTAGAATAATGAAAAGATAGCATCCCCGAACATGAGGACCTACCATACTTGGAGAAAGAGTTCCAAGCTTCTTTAATCAACCTTCTTCAAATTCAATGGTCAGACCCTACATTTGTAGTAATATAATGTAAGGGGTTAGTACGCCACATGTACTAAGTATGGCTATATACACATAAACATTTGATAACATGCAATAAAAGGACCATTTCTTTAGAAAGCATGTTTAGTCATTTGAAAACCTTTAACGCACATACAAGAGCGCATATACAAGATAAGGATCACAACAACATAAAACATGATCACAACCAGAGACATATCATCATAAATCCATATTAACCTTTCATCTTCATTAGATCATTTAATATTACATACAAAACAATTACCAATAATTCCATCCCAAGCTTACAAGTGCAATGATCATGTGAAGCCCCATAACCCCACATAATCAAGTAAACAAGATAGGAGACCATAAGTAATGCTTTGCTTCATACATCTTACATCATAAGTAGTCATCATCACATATAACAACATAGACTATTTCATGTTCATTAACATAGTCAACATCATATAAGAGCAACATCATATATTATAAACATTATACATTTCATATTCATATTTCATGAGAGAAATCTCCTAGAAATTCCCTTAGATTCAACTTGTTCAATGTCTAGGTAGAGTCTCATACCCCTACCTATACTAAGTAGACTCCTTAAGTCATCCTAGTCAATGTACATTTACTTGTCTTTCAGTTTACTTGAGGGAACAATTGCCTTAAACGACATTAGACCATGTGAGCTAAATATAGAATTTGGTGCCATAAAACCCCACACCGAAAGAAGGTAGTCTACCGTTCAATGTAGAACCAAAACATGAACATAGCATTCTAGGTGGATCCACTAGATAGTATTCCTATGGTGGAAACATAGTTTAAGAAATAAGAGATATAATAGCGAACCATAGTTTCACATTACACGGCAGCCTCTATCTCAAGAGAGTCATTGTGAACCTACCTTCCAAATAGGGAAGGGACACCTCACATATCTAGTTCATCGATGCTAAGCTAAAGTCCCTTCATGAATAACCTTTAAGTCATCATTTATTCATAAATCTTATCATAGATCATAGGATATTAACTCCTTGTATAAACATGATCATAAGCTCTTTAGGTTTAGATGAGAATTTCCTTTCATTAGAATCTTCATTTGTGGGATTAACATATCATAATCACAGTGTATAAGGCATAGAAGATAGACATCATCAACTTGCATTATCATATCCTTACCATGATCCCACAAATAATATATGCATAGCCCAACATATATACATAGAAACATCATACATACTTCAGTTGCATAGCAACATCATTTATAGGCTAGCATACACATAATAGAGTACTCACGAACTTAGAAGACTTACCTACTGCTTCCAACAACCTTCATCAAGAACTCACGTTCAATTTACAACAATCATCCAACAACATAGTGAAATACCTAATAACATATCCAATACCAACCCTTAAAGTCATATACAAGACCAATTCATAGTTAAGGATAAGGGAAAGGGTCATTAAAGAATTCATTCAAGTTATAGTTCCAATCCAAACGCTTACATGTTATCAAGTAATAGATGTAACCCAATCAAAACCATTATTCCGAGAAGGAACATGCCTCACATGAAAATCAAACATTACAAACCAATTACCCAACCATACATACTTAATTAACCATAGAAAATTGTTATTTTTCATCATTAGTCATAAATCTTGAGGTAGGAAGAAAACCCGTTTTGTAGAGTAAAAACCCTAGGAGTTGAATTCTTGAAAATCATCTTTGAAAGGACCTATTGTGGAAAGGAATCCCAACAGTGAAGAAGTCATACCTTATTGACGAATATTCCATGAATTTCGAATGAAAATTTTGAAGTCTTCGTCTTCTTCCTTAAGCTTTTCTTGTTTTTCAATGGAGTTTGAAAAGAGAGAGTTCTTGAGAGATATGAAGGCATTTGTTTAATATGATTTGAAGTGCGTGAAAGTGGTATAAAGATGGACTAAAATCATTATAAACTTTTCCCCTAAAACACTCAAAATACCCCTCACATAAATGGGTCTTTTTGTGAAGTTAAATTGAGTTAAAAACAACGCGGACAAATCTAAAAAATTGTTGCACGTCGCGAGGTCAATTTCACATTTATTTTTAAAAGTACGAGTTGATACAGAGATCCTCGTGGAGGCTCCGTATCGCGAGGCAAATTTTGAGCCTCTACGTATTGGCTGCGCACCATGCAGCAGCCATCATTTTCTGGATGCGCGCAGGCTGCTTTGGCAGCCTGCTCACTCATGTTCAGGTCCTCCTCAAGGACCCTTCAGGCGGTTCTTGGGGAGTTTTTAGCGAACGTTTGAACCCTTTGTACTACATGCTACCTATTTAAATTCTTTTTTCAAGTCTTGGACTTCATTTGACACTCCCAAACTTTCACCAAACATAGGGACGTATACTAGTTCAAATTAGCTAGTTTCCGGACGTGAAGGTCTTTCTTTATAGTTTTGGCTCTAAGCTATTCTAATTAAATTCATTACATCAATATAGGTTTGGAAACATCATTTAAATCATTTTTCAATAGCAAAGCTCTAGTCTAAGTCATGGAACTTCCAGAGCGTTACAGATACTTACCCAAATGTTGCTTTCCAAAAGTAGCACATAGCACACCTAAGCCTCTCGAAAGTACGGCCCTCCTCAAGAATTTTGGTTGGAAGCTATGTCCTTGTTCTCCATGGAAGACTCTTGGTGATAGAACCTCTTATTAGGACTAGATTCATCAAACCTGGGCCTCTTTCCCTCTTGCCTTATGTCCCTAATTTTGGACTCCTCAATTTGTTTTGCATACACCATGAGTCTAGAGATATCCATGTAATTAAGGAGCATTGACATACGACAATCATTTTCCACCAAGCTAGACTCCCATCACAAATTTGTTCATTCTAACCCTAGGGTTGTGTACCATGGTTGGGTCATACTTAGAGAGTTGAATGAATTTGAGAGAGTACTCTTTTACACTCATTCCCCCTTGATGAAGATTCATGAACTCAACCATCTTCTTCTCCATCCACTCTAAGGAAAAGAACCTATCTAGAAATGCCTATTTGAACATCTCCCAATCTGCCGAACCATCCCTTAAGGATCTCTCATCCCTCCATTGCTCAAACCACACTTCAGCCACATCCTTGAGTAGGTAAGCGGCTAGCTCCACTCTCTCCTTAGGGGTCACACCCATAGCATCCACCACCTCGAATATCTCATTTATGAAGCTTTGTGGATCTTCATCCACCTTAGTGCCTTGAAAAGTAGGAGGGTTCATCCTTATGAAATCCCTAATTCTAGAAACGGGAGTACTCATATTAGGTTGAGTTCCACCCCCTTGGTTAACTTGCGCAACCAAATGATTAGTGACGACTTGAGCTTGAGCCGTCATGAGTTGGGTCAAATTCATAAGGGCAGACCTTAACTCCGTGTTAGTCATATTCCCTTCAAAAAGGGAGCTTGAGGAGCTTTAGGCATGGGGGAAATTGAGGTCCTTGGGGTCCTTGAGGTTCCACAGGAAGAACCGCCTCATTCACATTCTCTAGGCCAAATATAGGAGTTGGTCAACACGAGGAGGGATCATCTCATTAGCTACACCTTCCTCCTCCCTCCTAGCGATTGCTCTCCTTGTATTCATGTCCTATAAACACAAAGAGAAGAGTTTGACAAAAGACATCTTATAGAACTCAACTCAAGTCACGACATTAGAATAATGAAGAAAGTGAAACTTCTATCATCTTATAGCCTCTCATTCATGGATGTGTCGCGACTCAAACCGATGAACAAGACTCTACTAGATGTGGCTTGTGAGACTTTAGACCCTAAATTATTACCCATAAACATATGCTCTGGTACCAAGTTTTTCATGACCCAAAAGTACCCCCTAGAAGAAGGGAGCAACCCTTAAGTCGGACAATTACGTACTTGACCTTTCGGAGGTCTTGTACTAGCCATTTGCTATCATTCATCACAAAAGACTTGAAAAGTAGTGCGGAATTAAGACTTTTCACGACATTTATAATAATAATAAAATATCTTTCATAAATACTAAAGAGTTATCTCGTTTCACAAGACATCTTAAAGACACTACTTAAATATCTTAGGGACACGGCCCTTTACATCAAATGAAAATACTTAATAAGTCTTAAAAATAGAAACTAGGAAATAGGACTATGCCCTCGAATATATGAGGACATACTTAGTCTTGAGAGAGTCGATTCCCAAGTTTTACCTTCTAGACTTCTTCTTGCCTCCAACATATAGTTATATAGTATAGAAAATTATGGGGTTAGCACAAAGCAATGTACTAAGTATGGCATATGCAAAAACATGCAAAAAAAAAAAGGACATTTTAGTATAAATATAACTTTCATGCCAAATAAGTAAACCTTCATGAATATCGATTTAAATAGTATAAGAATCATCATTTATAAAATAAAATAGAATTCTCATAATTTTTGAACCAAGACATAACTTTAAAGTAAACTTAGTAACATTACAGTGAACACAATGACATTACAATGAGCACAATCATACCAAACACAATGAACTCATTTCCTTTGAGGTTTCCCTAACCAAGTTATCCTAAGACTCTAAGGTAAGACATGAAGGAACTGCCCATACACCCCCTTCAATACACACCTATGTGATCCTTAAGACTACCAACCATAGGTTTACCTCGCATGGGAAATAAGTACACACTCTAGACTAAACATTAGAAGAACATTCATATATTAAGGACTTCATGTAAGTGCCCTACTCCATGTAAGCACACTACATTACTCATTCATAACTTCATCATATAAAACTTCACATTAACATGCTTCCTTAACATTAGACCTTAGGTCATCTAACTTCATTTGCAGAATACGATATCTCATTCATACACTTCATATAAAACACACCAAGAATCCCATTTCAAATTGTTTGCTTAGTGCAATGGATAGATAGTATCTCATATAACTACCTACCCTAAGTAGTACATTCTTTTAGGAGACTTAGTTCATTCATTCTTTTGTGGGGGCTAGCTTAACCGACATAGACCATAAGAGCTATACATGGAATCCCGATATTAGCTCTTATCGGAGAGGGATCCCCACTTGCCTAGGTTAGGGTCGTTCTCTTAGTTTTTACATGGCTTTCCCAACAGCTACACCTATGAGGGCGCATAGTTAAGGGATAAGGATATTGCTACTAAGTAACTCATTCTAAACATGCTTAAACCTTCCTTCATCATATTACACACTTAAACATTCTTCACATAATCGTATAGTTCCATTAGACATTATCTCTAGCATACTTCATATAAAAAGCTTCATAAAGAACATCACAAGAAAACATCATTATCATCATATTTTACATAATATGCCTTCATGGCCTTATTCACAATACAAAAGTAGATTCACATTCATATATTCGAAGTAAAAACCTCCCCCAAAGGTTGACCCTACCACTCAAGAACATTTCAAAATAAGAGTTAAACAATGATACCAACTTACCATTCATCAAAGATTTCAACACCTATTCAGAATTTACTAAACAATTCATCATAAAATAACCCTTAGGCAGTAGCTAAACCATAATATCAACATGAAGAAATCAAAGCTCAAACACTACATAATCATATTCATTTAGCCCATTTCTCAAGCTAGAAGTTTGAAATAAGCATGGGTTAATTAGGGTTTTGATATTAAAATAACCAAATACCACTAAAAACAACACATTTGAATCATTCAAACATTTTTATATGAAGAACCATGCTTAGAGTCAAAGATAGGAGAGTTTGAAAATCCTTTTTGAAATATTTTAGAATTGACTCCTTGAATGGAGTAGAGTTCAAGGATGACTACCGTACCTCAATGAGAAGGAAATCCACTAATTTTTTATGAATAACACGTCCACCACCATCCTCCAAGCCCTTCCTTGAGTCCAAGCTTCTATGTGGTTTTGGGATAGTCTTTCTATAGAGAGAATTTGAATATTTGAAATAAGGGGTCTTGTCTAGGTCTAGGACTTAAAACCAATTTAATATACTTTAGAAACCCTAAAATAATCATCCTAGGATCACAAATACTTGGGGTGAATTTACAAAAACACCCCAAGCTTGGCAGCAAACGTGATAGCTTTAACAGGTGCCAATCGACGACCCCAATCTACTGGGCATCGTCTGATCGACGGCCCATCCTGCTGGGGCGTCGATGGCTTCAGAGGCATCTTCATTGCGTTCTAATCTCCAAATATGTGTGTTAATACGCCCCTCAAATGATGGAGCGTCGTTATGCCTGCGACCAGTAGGTTGATAGGCATCGATTGCCCAGTTTTTGGTAGCTTGGCTGCCAAGTCTTGGGTCCTCTTCTCGGACCCCTTTTGGGTAGGTAGAGTCGTACTCGTACGTTGAACCCCTAAACATGGTCATATAGGTATAAGGAACATCCCACCTCAATTTCAATTAAAACGAACACGCAAAACTCGCTAAAACACATTAGAACACATGAGAACTTTCTAAGGCAAACCTTCCAAACGTCTTGGACGTTCTTGGACGTTTGACCTCCAAACGTCACCAAACTTCATACACTACCTAAGGACATCATTATAAATATTTTTAACACAAAATTAACTCATGAAACATTTACGAAGCTCTAGTTCACCTTAGTTTGTTAGGGTATTACAGCTTCAGCCAATAATTGCAAAGGATCCCTAAACTCCGCAAAAGTTGAATTCTCAATAGAAGGATAATTTGGAACTTGAGGAGGAGCATGATGTGTAACTTGGGGAGGAATCTTTTGTTCCACATTGACTTATTCTTCTCTTCTATCATTTGCCCTTGCATTAGCCATACCCTGAAAATTTATGGGCACGGATTAGAAGAAGGACCTCATACACCTAAACTCTATGGCACGACTAAGAGAATGAAGAAATGAGATTTCCTAAGCATCCAATATCCTCTTATTTATAAATGTGACGCACTTCACATTTATGAATAAGACTCTATTAGACGTGGTTTGAGACAATCCTAGAATAAATCTAAACCTTGTGCTCGAATTACCAAGTCTGGCATGACCCTGGGTATACCCTAGGTGTAACGTGTCGTACTTTACCAAAGGGGTCTCATATAAGCCCTTAGAACAATCATAACATAAGATAATAGAAAAGTATGGAAAATTTAAAACTTCTTTAAAAAAATACAATCGAAATCATTTTCATAAGCAAGCGAAAGTCTTCACTACATTTTTGTCTCAAACTATCTATTTAAGTCATGAATAAAATCCTGGGACACAAACGATGAAAAGTCTAAAATATAAGAAATGACATAAAGAAAATATGGGTTTATCCTTGAAGCTATGAGGACTCACCAAATCTTCAAGTCTTCTTTCTTCTTAGAAACCTAGCCTACTCAATCTGCAAAACCCTACATTTGATAAGAATGTAGGCAATATGTGTTTGTACAAAATGTATCAAGTATGAAATCTAGAACAACATCATAAGATCATCTCAAAATGGTTAGACAATAACATGATCATAACATAATCTCAAATATAAGAATCATCTCATCACAAATCAACATAAGATATAGTTAATGAGCATAGGAGAAAAATCATATTCATAGCATAGCCTTTACTTAGAATTTCATAACTTCATGCTTCAACGTTTAGCCTTTCATATAACAATAAACTACTTCACAAACCACCTCAAAGAAAACTTGTGAAAAACAAGAATATCATCCCATAATACTATCCAAGCTAAGTACCTCTTTTTGGTCATTCGTGATAATAGTCCACATTCATAGTCAAGAACTAGTTTTTTATGTCATAAGAGCACTATACTCCTAAGTAACCTCAAGCCATAATTGTGCAATGCATGTGGGGCATCCCAAAATACCACACACACTAAGCATATCCTTGAAGTCACCATATTCATATTTGCCATTTTTAGGTGTCACTATTGCCCTACTTCATATAGACAATGAACTATCGACTTGAGTCAATCATATCATGGAGAGAAACTGTAGAAATAATCCACTCTAAGCATACATTCAATAAGAGGACACTTCAAAAGTAGCTTCAAGTCATACTAGTGCCATGTATGAATGGCATCACATACCACCAGTCAAACTAAGTACTTCTTTAGGCTAGCTTACTCAATGCTTACTATTTATCATTTTAGACTATTGATACGCTCAAACTTACTTCTCAAATAAGAAGTAAAGCGGTCGTGTCAAGTAAATAACCCAACTAGTGAGGTTGGGATCGTTCCCACGAGGAAAATAGTCTAGACTTAACTTCAACCTGTTATTACTATTGTTCGGTTGATGACTTCCTTAGAAAGTAAAAACATAAAAAGGGGGGTTTGTATTTCCTAATGAGTAAAAATAACTAACGAAATTGAAAGAGACACTTAACAGTTTTGAAAGTTGGATTTTAATCAATTAATCAAAGTAACTAGGGTTTACGTGTTCCCCACAGGTTCATAACTTGATAATTCTAACTATAACAATTCTTTCCTAGTATCTTGCATGCAAAGTGATAAGTTATGTATTTCTAAATCCTTGGTCCGGCATCTAGAAAATCTCACTCCGCACCTTGGTCCGGCTACGTGTGTTGCTTTCCTAACCCTTATCTTTACCTCATATTAAGCATCGTATTCGATATTTGACTAAGTTATTACCTCGTACCAATCAATACTAGCCTATTAGATAGTATACACTAAATCTATGTTGATAATTCTTTTCCTATTATCTACCTCCTTGGTCCGGCAAGTAGCATTAAGGCGAGTTCTAACGTTGATCATCCGTTAAAAAGACTTCTAAGCGAAAGAATTATTAATACATGCAAGACACTATTCTAGAATTGTTATTTTAGCTAGGGTTTATCTCATTATTTGCCTATGGTTCCCACAACCCTAGTTATGGAGTTTAGTTACTCATAGCCATAAACACAATATTCAAATATATTAAATAAGAATTCATGTACTTACTTCAATGAGAAAGAATAAAATCCAAAAGGTTGCTTGATTAATCACCAAAAATCACTTGCAAGAATTCTCAAAGTAATCAATAATCTCACGAAAAGTCTAATGATTATCAAGAATCTCACAATACAATGTTTACCAATACGGAGTTTTAACAATCTAAGAGTCTAACTATCAGGTGTCTAACCTCAAAAACGAGGTTTTTCGAACTATTTATAAAAAAACAAAAACCTAATTAAACAAGAATTCTAATTGCTGGAAATCTGCCAAAACGCGGCTGGGTCGACGGACCTCGCGACGGACCGTCGTGGTCACAACGGACCGTCGTGGACTCCGTCGTCCCATACTTGGTGCAATTTTTCTGCTGCTTTCTTCATTCCCCTCGACGGCAGGTATGACGGACCGTCATAGGCACAACGGTCCGTCGAGGGTCTTCGTTCCAAAATACTTCAACTCTCGGAATCTGGGTACTGGGATCACTTCTCTGAACTTCACGACGAACCTGCAGGACGGACCGTCACAGCCATGACGGACCGTCACAAGCTTCGTAATCCCACACTTGGTCAGACTTCCCCATCTTCCTTCAGCAGCTGCACTACGCTGCCACCTACGGACCGTCACAAGCACGACGGACCGTCATAAGCTCCGTAGGTGGTCTCTTCTGCATTTCTTCGCTCAAAATCTCCGCATTCAGCTTTGGACAGATTTCCTGCAAAACAAAGAGAAACTTATATAAAAATTAGCACAAAAAGGCTTTTGGACACACTAAACTTAAGGAAAAAGTATTAATAATACCGTGAAACCACGGTATATCAACACCCTCAACTTAAATTCGTTGTTTGTCCTCAAGCGACGCACTATGACTCAATACAAAATCTTTGTACAATAGTATCCATGTTTTATTCTTTGCAATCATTTGGCTATCAATCCCGATTAATCTCATCAAATCTATGCATGCTATCACTATTAGGCTTGAATTTTGTGGGATCAGAACATGACACAGACTCACCATGCATTAACACCTATCCTCTTCAATTTCTCACCGAGGTGCTAACAATTCTGGTATTGCAACTAGTGTCCTCACTTTAGAACAAAATCCTCATTTTTCACACAATGATTTCAGTTTGAGTATAAGGATTACATTTCAACACTCGCTCTCAGAACAAAGTCACACTCATTCATACCTATTGCCATAAGCTTGCCCTTATTTTCACTGCCTTAAGTTCGCTATACAACCCTTAGGATCACGATAGGACTTTTTTAGCTTGTAACATAGGCTCAGGGTCAGGTAGGGTACATTTTTAGGTATACTTTAGTGACTTTTTGCCCTCCTTGACATATCGGCTAAACCTTCCCTTTTCTATCATTTTATCTCGCCCAGTTTCTCATATTCTTTCCCTTTGCTCAATTTTCTCTTCTTTCTTCATTTGTGTAAGTGACTCTCTTCTTTTCTTGTTTGTAATTCTTGTATATTTTTCTTTTTCTTTACTTTTCTTTCAACGAATTCTTGAGTCACTTTACTTTTGTTCTTTCTCTCTCTTTGTTCTTTCAACCCCACTTTCCAGAGCATTCCTCATAATAGCCACCCTCAACTCATGGCTTTGCCATGAGTCAAGGTACACAATACCCAAAGTTGGGTCAGGGCCATAACGAAGGTTGTTTACTGCATTAGCCACACGTTATTATTTTATTCAGTGAAACTAATAATTAAATATAATAAAACAAACAAAATCAATTTTGTAAACAAACTCTAACAACAAAGAAGTACAAAACGCATATGATCTCCGGACCCTACTAGAAGAGAAGTGTGAAACGGAATTCTTAGAGGGTGTGTTTGGCACCGACGAAAAATATTTTTAATTTTTTCATGTTTGATCCCTCAACTTATGCTTTTGGCATAAGCTGAGGTGCACATGTCCAAGGAGGGACCAGGGCCAACACATTGTTCCCAGAAAAGATCAGTTGGGGTGAAAAAGAAAGGTCTAATTTAAGCTTAGATTATTTGGATCAAAGAAGGATAAATTTAATTTGGTTTCTTTCATTTAGGCTAGAAATGGGCTCTTTTGAATAAGGGCCTATGATCCTTTCCTTATTGTCTATTATAGCTTACTTTCAGCAGGACTAACCAGGCAAGTTCTAGCTCAGTACCAATAGTGGACTATTCAAATTTCCTCACACTCACTTGACATGTCATCACTATACCAGATTATTAGACACCTAACTCGAATTGAAGACTTAGGGTAATGCAATGGTGTAATTCTATTTCATGCTTAGAGCCACACAATTATCAGTTACTATGCCTAGTCATGCATTATTTTCCAGTTTCTCAGGATATCATTTTAGCCATCATGCTCCAGAATTAAACTATGTACAAAAGATATAAACATGCCGGTTCAACAGAAAAAGTAATCAGTCTTTTGGGGAAAAAGAACACAGGCAAGAAAACCACAAAAGAGGATAGTGAATTGGGCTACTCAGACATCACCCTAACACTCACTATCCATTTACCCCACCCCCAACAAAAAAAGCATACAATTGTCCCCAATGCATAAAAATGTAAATAATAGAGTGGTAGGTGAAGCAAACCTGTGGCGCAAAGCGCCGTCGATCA
>NC_028647.1:41819736-41820056 GCF_001406875.1 Solanum pennellii
TGATGCTCTGATCTGGTGCGCCTCCTCCTCAGCAAGTGAGGCTCTCCTCGCAGCCTCCATCTCTCGGCGCTCCTTCTTCCTTGCTCGCGCCTCATCCTCTGCTCGACCCCTACCCTCTTGGCAGTCTCTCGAGGGGGAGGTGGTGGAATTTCTGAAGTAGTAAATAGGGCCGCTAGCACGGTGTCCTCAGCAGGCTCCACAGAAGGGGCCTCAGACTGCGGCACCCTCGCCTCTAGGATCGTATCGATGTCTGCACGAAGACTATCGACTGCAGCCTGAAGAGTCGACACATCCACCGGAGGGGCTGGTCGGGCTAACAC
>NC_028647.1:41820532-41827996 GCF_001406875.1 Solanum pennellii
AACTGTCAGCCTCATCAGACAAGGCCGACGCTGCAGCAGTGACGGGTGCGGGAACCTCTGCAGAGCCAGAAGCTTCCTCGGACCATGATACTCCTAAGGAGCCAGACGCTCCTTCCTCATTTGTGGCTGACCCAGAGGGTGTGCCGGTCAGTGTGCGCTCCTCATCAGACTGGGAGGCAGTGACTACGCCGGACGCCACCGTCTTGGGTGTGGCTCTGGGAGCACGTGCAGCACGGGAAGGTGTGGAAGTGCCTGGGGGCACATACTCAGGGTCCCGCTCATCATTAGAGCCGATGATCAAGCGTGCAGACGGGGCAACAGACTTTCATCGCCCGCGTGCATAGGTTCGGTCTTGCTTGGGTGCCATAGTAGATAGTACCTGTAAAGAATCAATATGAGTATGAGTAGTGGCAAACAAGACAGGCAAAACCATACGAAGTAAAACATTGAAAATAGTGTGTCAGTGATATTGAAACTGTATCACACGACGGGCCAGATGACGGCTCGTCGTGGCTATGACAGACCGTCATGAGGTCCGTCGTGTTTTACTTGGTCTATGTATATATAAAGAACCCTGAAGGAGAGTCTCTAACTAGCATGACGGTATATGCAGGACGGACCATCGTGGGTACGACGGTCCATCGTAGGTGTCCGTTGTAGAACACTTAGAAAAATATTGGAGACCCTTAGCAGAGGGGTCTCTGGCCATCATGACGGTCGTGCAGGACGGACCGTCGAGGGTACGACGGTTCGTCGTAAGTGTCCGTAGTAGGACACTTAGAAAAAATATTGGAGACCCTTAGCAAAGGGGTCTCTGACCATCATGACGGTCGTGCAGGACGGACCGTCGTGGATATGACGGTCCGTCACATGTGTCCGTTGAAGGACACTTAGAAAAAGTGAGAGACCCTTAGAAACAGGGTCTCTGACAACCGGAACGGTTGTGCAGGACGGACCGTCGTGAAGACGACGGTCCGTCACATGTGTCCGTTGGGACAGGGTGCTAGGGCTTTTGGAACGGACCCTACGACGGTCCGTCGTGGGTACGACGGTCCGTCATCGGGGTCTCGTTCTGAATAACAGTGACAGAACTGGGGGTACCCCATGCATCCCCGATGAACCCACATGGTCTTGTAGTGTTTTGGACCTACATTTGTCTATCCCAACTACCTAGGAAACTAGCAATGCAAAAGCACCTATGTCTAGGGTTGTCAACATGGCAAATTCGAACATTTTGAACCTAGGTTTAGACATAATCATATAAAGGAAACAACATACGACGATGAACTAAGCTAAAACTAACTAATATACAAAAATCCAAGATAAATGCGTAGAAATTCGAGACACATACCCTAGAAATAGAGAAAACAACTGGACAAGTACTCGGTGGCTAGGCAAACGCCCACAGTAGCAACTCCGACTAGTAGATTAACACTTTTAGGGCTTTGGAGAATTTTGGGGGAACAATGATCGAGGGGGAGAATATGGAAGTTGAAAAGAGAGGGAAGTGGGAGGAATAATGAATGAATGGGGTGAAATGAAGGGTTGGGGGGTTTAAACGGTCTAATTTTGAAAAAGACTCCAGCCGGGTCGGGTCGGGTACGACTCATTAATCACGCGACGATTCCCCGACGACGGTCCGTCGCAGTTGTGACGACCCGTCGTTGGTTCCGTCGTGTGTGCCCTAGTTTGAAAATAACAGAAAGACGTACCTGGTACGACGGAGGCATACGACGGTCCGTCGCAGGCGCAACGGTCCGTCGATATTTCCGTCAGTGACTGCTGCAGAGTAGTTTTCTGCAGAATTTCCTGGTGATGTGCCTGCGAATTTAAAAACCCATTAGTAGAAAAATGCTACCATTACTAAAAAGACTATAAGTATTGGGTTGCCTCCCAACAAGCGCCTGATTTAATGTCGCGGCACGACTGGGGACCCTTGATTACTCAGACTTCATCAAGATGGTATGCCTCTATCACTTCATTCCCCGATGCTTTATGCCCAAAATAGAGTTTTATTCTATCTCTATTCATCTTAAACCGCACTCCCTCCTTGGCTTTTAACTCAACTGCTCCATGAGGGAATACTTGGGTAATCAAGTAAGGGCCAGTCCATTTGGACTTGAGCTTGCCCGGAAGACAAGGCGACCCAGAACTGTCTACAAGCACCAAATCCCCAACCATAAACTCTTGTTTTGCATTTTTCTGTTCAGTCTCCTTCTTCATCTTTTCTTTGTGGGATATGGCAGATACCGATTGGAGCTCACCACTCTGCCTCATGGTCCTACAAATGTTGAAGGTCGCTTCTTCATTATTCAACCGAAATGTCATCTGTCCCTTCTCCATATCAACTAAGGCTCTACCTGTAGCAAGGAATGGCCTCCCAAGAATAATAGGCACTTCAAAATCGACCTCACAATCAAGAATAACAAAATCAGCCGGAAGGATGAATGACTCCACTTTTACTAGCACATCATGGAGTATCCCTATAGGCCGTTTCACTCTCCGATCAGCCATCAGTAGCCGCATCGCAGTGGGTTTTGGATCCCCCAAACCCAACTTCTTGTAAATTGAGAGGGGCATGAGATTTATGCTTGCCCCCAGATCACATAATGCTTTCGCAAAATGTAATGACCCAACTGTACAAGGAATAGTGAACGCACCAGGATCTTCTTTCTTTTGTACGAGGGATCTTGTAGCAATAGCACTACAATGCTGCAGTCTATCATCATCCTCGAAAGTGACCGATCTTTTCTTGGTGACCAGATCTTTCATAAATTTGGCATAACCGGGCATTTGTTCTAGAGCTTCTACCAAAGGGACATTGATAGAAAGCTGCTTCAACATTGTTATGAAACGCCGGTATTTACCATCCTCGGTCTTTTTCACTAATCTCTGAGGGAAGGGTGGTGGTGGCCTAGGCATGGGAATTACCTTGATAGGTACTTCTGCATCTTTTCCATTACTTTCCTCTGCTTCACCACTACCCTTTACCACCTTATCATTATCCTTTCTCCATTTTTCTCAGCAGATGGCATAGGTGGGTCACTGGTTTGCCTACCACCCCGAGTAGTAATTGCCATACAGTGCGCATCATTCTTTGGATTTTGGACAGTGTTGCTAGGAAGAGTGCCCGGTTGCCGTGTGTTCACTGTCGCAGATAATTGGGCCACTTGCAATTCGATCTGTTTAATCGAAATTGAATGTGTATCAACTTTTTGCCCAATACTAGCTAAATCACCCCTTAACTCTTTAATGTGCTCATCACTAGCATCGAACCTTCTCATCATTTTGTGCCACATATCCTCAACTCGCGAAATACTACCTCCACCATCACTAGGAGTAACTTCACGATTTTGAGGAGGGACATAGGGCCCATTCCTGTCATTTCATTAGCATAGTTACCCCTGTTAAAGTTGTTGTCACGGTTGTAGCTTCCATCTCGGACATAATGACCCTCACGGTTGTAGTTACCATAGTTCCGACCTTGGCGCCAATTATCCTGATTTGAGCCTTGGGCGCTTGGTCGGAAACCCCCCATCTGTTCATTTACTGCATAGGAATCCTCCTCATAATAGCACTCATCGTTTTGTGGCGGTGGTTTCGACAAGTAGTTGACTGCATTAATCTTTTCTGCACCCCCAATGACATGTTTTAGGAGCAACCCAAGCTCAGTTCTCATTTGAGCCATTTCTTCACGAATCTCATCTGTGGCTGGGTTGTGAGTGGACTGCACTGCAAAGGTGTTTCTCCTTGTATCAGACTTCCTAGTACTCCAAGCTTTGTTATTCTGGGAGATTTTCTCTAATTTTTCGGCGATTTCAGCGTAAGGGCATTTTCCATAAGATCCACCTGCTATAGTGTTCAAAACTGCTTTGTTGTTATCATCCTGTCCCCGATAGAAGTGTTCCTTCAGTGACTCATCATCTATACGGTGATTTGGAACACTTCTCAAGAATGAGGTGAATCTATCCCAAGAACTACTAACTGACTCTCCTGGTCGTGCCACAAAGTTATTCACTCTGTCTTTGTGGTTTAGTTTCTTGGAGACCGGATAATAGCGTGCCAAGAAGACATCCCTTAGTTGATTCCAAGTAAAGATGGACTTGTATGGGAGCTCAGTGAACCAAATAGCAGCCTCTCCCGTCAGTGAGAGAGGAAACACTCTGAGCCCTATTACATCTAGATCCAAATCAGGCCTCCCCACACAACTTTTACACACTGCCCTTACCTTAGCTATATGGGCATGTGGATCCTCAGAAGGTAGCCCTGAAAACAAACCTCTGGCAGTGAGCATTTGCATCAGACTACTAGTTACCACAAAAGTGTGGCCAGTGGGTAGAGGAGGCAAAACCAGTGGCCCATCCGAATCTGCTATGTCATCATAGCCTCTGTAGTATGCTTGGGGCCGTGGAACGGGATTTTGTCCCCTCTGTTGATGTTCACCCGGAGCATCGGGTAACATCTGACCATGAACATCAACCGGAGCTGGGATGTTCTGGTTCGGATCCTCATCATTTATTCCCAAATTACGATTCATATTGCGCAGTGTACGCTCTAACTCGTGATCGTAGGGAAACAACGGTTCTCTTCCTCTCCGTGTATTTGACATACAAGGAGGATAGTTCTGAAAAGAAATCAAAAACAATAAAACAAAGTAAAATCAAGAAAATATCAACTAAACTATAGTAATAAGTTCAAGTTAATCTAAAAGCTATTTTCCCCGGCAACGGCGCCAAAATTTGATACGCTCAAACTTACTTCTCAAATAAGAAGTAAAGCGGTCGTGTCAAGTAAATAACCCAACTAGTGAGGTTGGGATCGTTCCCACGAGGAAAATAGTCTAGACTTAACTTCAACTTGTTATTACTATTGTTCGGTTAATGACTTCCTTGGAAAGTAAAAACATAAAAAGGGGGGTTTGTATTTCCTAATGAGTAAAAATAACTAACGAAATTGAAAGAGAAACTTAACAGTTTTGAAAGTTGGATTTTAATCAATTAATCAAAGTAACTAGGGTTTACGTGTTCCCCACAGGTTCATAACTTGATAATTCTAACTATAACAATTCTTTCCTAGTATCTTGCATGCAAAGTGATAAGTTATGTATTTCTAAATCCTTGGTCCGGCATCTAGAAAATCTCACTCCGCACCTTGGTCCGGCTACGTGTGTTGCTATCCTAACCCTTATCTTTACCTCATATTAAGCATCGTATTCGATATTTGACTAAGTTATTACCTCGTACCAATCAATACTAGCCTATTAGATAGTATACACTAAATCTATGTTAATAATTCTTTTCCTATTATCTACCTCCTTGGTCCGGCAAGTAGCATTAAGGCGAGTTCTAACGTTGATCATCCGTTAAAAAGACTTCTAAGCGAAAGAATTATTAATACATGCAAGACACTATTCTAGAATTGTTATTTTTGCTAGGGTTTATCTCATTATTTGCCTATGGTTCCCACAACCCTAGTTATGGAGTTTAGTTACTCATAGCCATAAACACAATATTCAAATATATTAAATAAGAATTCATGTACTTACTTCAATGAGAAAGAATAAAGTCCAAAAGATTGCTTGATTAATCACCAAAAATCACTTGCAAGAATTCTCAAAGTAATCAATAATCTCACGAAAAGTCTAATGATTATCGAGAATCTCACAATACAATGTTTACGAATACGGAGTTTCAACAATCTAAGAGTCTAACTATCAGGTGTCTAACCTCAAAAACGAGGTTTTTCGAACTATTTATAAAAACACAAAACCCTAATTAAACAAGAATTCTAATTGCTGGAAATCTGCCAAAACGCGGCTGGGTCGACGGACCTCGCGACGGACCGTCGTGGTCACGACGGACCGTCGTGGACTCCGTCGTCCCATACTTGGTGCAATTTTTCTGCTGCTTTCTTCATTCCCCTCGACGGCAGGTATGACGGACCGTCATAGGCACAACGGTCCGTCGAGGGTCTTCGTTCCAAAATACTTCAACTCTCGGAATTTGGGTACTGGGATCACTTCTCTGAACTTCACGACGAACCTGCAGGACGGACCGTCATAGCCATGACGGACCGTCACAAGCTTCGTAATCCCACACTTGGTCAGACTTCCCCATCTTCCTTCAGCAGCTGCACTACGCTGCCACCTACGGACCGTCACAGGCACGACGGACCGTTATAAGCTCCGTAGGTGGTCTCTTCTGCATTTTTTCGCTCAAAATCTCCGCATTCAGCTTTGGACAGATTTCCTGCAAAACAAAGAGAAACTTATATCAAAATTAGCACAAAAAGGATTTCGGACACACTAAACTTAAGGAAAAAGTATTAATTATACCGTGAAACCACGGTATATCAACTATAAAAGAATAGCATAGGAATAGGCAAGACCTGAGTACCACTCTATCATACAATCCAAGCTATCCAAGGGAGAATACAAGTATTCCAACCTATCTACCATGTAAACATTCAATATGATGCAAGCTACCTTTACGAGAGTATGAATCCTCAACCATAAGTTATCCTTAGAAGAGTATGGTGTCTCAATCCTAACATATCCTTAGGAGGTTGTAATTCCTCTGTCCTAAGCTATCATGGAGTGGTCTTGTCCCAACCAAGTCATGCTACCATGGAGGCATTCTAATAATTTTAGTCAAAGCTACCCTTAGGAGAGTGTGGATTCTAAATCCTAGGCAAGCATTGTTATACTAATGCAATCTACCATGAAAATCATCCTTAAAATGTAAATTTAATTTAATCTTAGGAGATTATAATTCCTCAATCCCAATCTACCACGAGAGCTACCAACTCATGCTACGTAAACAAGTTATCCATGACGTGCTCATAAGTCACAAATTCAGTCTATTCTATGCTAACATGCTTTGATTAATTTTAGGTGATTAGCCTTTCAATCTAGAATCATTCTATGTAAGAAGATCTTTCACATTCTGCATACATGCATTCATATAGTTCTAGGTAGGTCATATGAGTAAAATCATTCCACCACAACACTATCTATCTTGTATACCAATTCTATGCAAGCTATAATATTATTTTTAGACTTACTCTATAAGCCTAGTGATCAATATTATGACTTCAAGCCTTACTTTTAATCTTTACTCCACAATCAATATACTAGTCAAGGTCACAAGACATATTTAATCACAAGTCTTACTCATAGGGAATTCTAAGCATAATTCAACATAAAGTCCCAATTTCAATCACTACAATTCTGTCACGACCCAAAACCGAGCCGCGACTGGCACCCACATTTACCCTCCTATGTGAGCGAACCAACCAATCTAAACCTTAACATTTCAATTTAATATCAACATAAAGCAATGCGGAAGACTTAAACTCATTAATAAAAGACAATTCAATAACTTCTAAAATTCAACATCTATTATTTCCCCAAAATCTGGAAGTCATCACCACAAGAACATCTATGATCAAATTACTAAACTAAGA
>NC_028647.1:41830301-41864332 GCF_001406875.1 Solanum pennellii
AAGTTCAGAGAGTCGATTTCAGTACCCAAATTTCAGAAGTCCAAGTCTTTTGGAACGAGACCCCCTCGACGGCCCGTCGTGCCCATGACGGTCCGTCGTGGGTTCCGTCGACTCACACAGTTTTTCCAGAAATAAAATCTGCTGCTCAAAACGACTAAACAGGTCGTTACAAATTCATGTTCTAGCATACATTCATAAATATATTTAAATTCATGATTTCATATTTCTATTCTTGAATGAGTTCCATACATGATAACAATTCTAGGAGAATCTAGCAAGAATCATCAATTTCTATCCATAAGACATAAACCCACATACTTTGATTTCTAGGGTTAACCAAGGAATTCACATAAATTCTTCATAATATCATGAATCAACACCAAATTAACCATAAATAAGCATTATCTAATCAATTGGAATCATACCCAACTAAAACCACACATTAGAAGTAAAACCTAACTTAGATTGGGGTTCTTCATCACAAATTAGGAGAAATTAAATGGTACTCTATGGGTGGAATAACCCATAGATGAAAGGATAAACATATATTGATTCAAAGAACTTACCAATCTTGAATCAATGGTGTAAATCTGCAACCTTCTCTCCTCGTCTTCTTCTTCACTTCTAAAGAGAGAATTCCTTGAAAGTATTTAGGGTTTTAAATTAATGAGTTAAATGATTTAGTTTAGGGGTATATTAGGTATTTATAAGTATTTTAATACTAACTAATCTACCCACCTTAAGACATAAATAATTACTAACTTAAACCCTAAACACTTAACTAAAAACTAAAACACCTAAAATTTTGTTGACCTAAGGACCCCCACCCATGGAGCGTGTGTGGGTTCATGGCTTGTGCTGGCTAGTCGTACATGGTTTATGAGGCTTTATATTTCATTCCTTACTCAGGACTTGACCCATGACCCCCACCTACAGAGCGTGTATCCACCTACGGCCAGTAGGTGACCATTCGTAGGTACTACCGAATTTTGCAGTTTTTGGATTGTTTTGAAGGTCCTACCCAAGGACCCCTTTGGTGGTCCTTGGGGGTCATACCTTGATGCCCTAACCCTTAAACCCCTATTCTAATTACGAAAATCATTTTACAACTTTTAACCCTTACACAACACTTCAAAACTCTTACAAAGGGCTCAAGAACTCTCTAGTCCAACTTACTAGTTTTTGAGGTGTTACAATCAACACAGTCCCAAAGCACCAAAAGTGCAACCCCATGGAGAGGTCACTAATTTTCTTTTTGGGATTCTATACAGATGATAATCCAAGTGGTGACAAACCAAGCTGGAAAACAGAGAGAGAATTGACTGGATATGGTTGATATATCTAGGATTCGTGAGGTATTCAGGATGAATCCTCAAGATTTCACTGGTTCAAGTGTCATTGAGGATTTGAAGAACTTTTTGGAGGAAATACAAAAGGTTTTTGAGGTTATTCATGTTTTTTATGTTGAGCGAGTGGAACTAACTGCATATCAACTGAAGGTGTTTCTAGGGTACGGTTTGACCATTAGAAGAAGAGTAGAGTTGATCGTGCACCAATTGTGAGTTGGTTTGTGATAAAGGGTGCCTTCATGGGGAGTTTCTGCCTTCAAGGGGAGTTTCTTTCTAGGTGGAATAAGAGAGGCGAAGATATGATAATTCCTAACTCTTAAGAAGGAATCCTGAGTGTGCATGAGTATAGCCTCAAGTTCACCCAACTTTACCTCTATGCTCCGTAGATAAATGTTTATATGAAAAGCAAGATGAGTTTTTTTGTTTCTGGGCTGTCTCAACTGTCAAGCAAAGAGGGTAAGGCAGCTATCTTGATAGGATACATGAACATAGAAAGACTTATGATCCATGTTCAGCAGGTTGATGAAGATAAGCTGAGAGATAAAAAAGAGTTCCAAAACAAGAAAGCTAAGACAACTTGGAACGAGTCCGGAAAATGGAATATTAATGTGAACAGATCGTCTTTCCAAAAAAGAAAAATGGACCTACTCAATCATCTTCTAGTGCATCTGCACCAGTGAACACAGGTAAGTTCAAGAATTAGAATTTGCAGAATTTTAGGCCTAGACCTGCACAATCTCAAGGTGGTATGGCACAAAAAGGTAATGGGACTCTTACATGTGATAAATGTGTTGTAATGACTCCACTAGTTGCTTCAAGTGTGGTTAGAATGGTCACTTCACGAGAGAGTGCCTAAAGAACAGGCAAGGTAATGGCAATGGGGGCAATAGAGCCTAATCTTTTCTTCAGTTGCTCTGCCAGACAGATTTTCACCTAGAAGAGCTACTTCAAGGGAAGGCGGGGGAGCGAACTGTCCATATTTTATCACTAGTCGTCAAGAGTAAGACAATCCGCCAGATGTTTTCACTTGTATAATCAAAGTTTTTACTTTTGATGTATATGCTTTTCTAGATTGAAGACCGAGTCTATATTTTTCTACTCCTTATGAATAATGATATTCTTTCTGAGCAACTTCTTGAGCCCTTCAGTGCTTCTACTACTATAGGTGAATCTATTCTAGATGAAGAGCTTATCGTGATTGTACCATTCTTGTCAATCACAAGGACAGCGTGGCTGACTTAGTCGAGCTAGACATGGTAGATTTTGATGTTATTTTAGGTATGGACAGGCTTTATGTCTATTATGCCTCAGTTGATTATAGAACTCGAATAGTTAAGTTCCTGTTTCCTAATGAGATAATTGTAGAGTGGAGTAGTAGTTCAACAGTGCCTAAGGATCATTTATTATGTGCCTTAAGGTGAGAAAGTTAGTTTCCAAAGGGTGCATCTATCACTTAGTCCAAGTTAATTGCTCTAGTGTTGAGACACCACTAATTCAGTCACCTCCAATTGTAAGTGGGTTCTAGAGGTATTTCCATATGATCTTTATAAAGTCCCTTCTGAGAAAGAAATACACTTATGTATAGATATTCTTCCTAATACTCATCATGTTTCTATTTCTTCATGTAGAATGGATCCAATTGAGTTGAAAGAGCATTTGAAAGACCTTCTTGAGAAAGGTTTCATTCAACCAAGTGTCCCACCTCGGGGCGCTATAGTCCTATTTGTGGGAAGAAAGATGGTTCTCTTAGAATGTGCATAGATTATTGTAATTTTAATAAGGTAAACATCAAGAATAAGTATCGTCTTTCAAGAATCGATGAATTTTCTTATCAACTTTAGGGTGTCACTTATTTTTCTAAGATACACCTCAGATTAGACTATCGTCAGCTGAGAGTAAGAGAGAGTGATAAAGACATCTTTCAGGATCCCCTGTGGTCATTATGACTTTCTAATCATTTCATTTGGTTCACTATTTCTCCTTCAACGCTCATGGACCTTCTGAACATAGCATGCAAGTCTTATATTTATAGGTTTCTTATTGTCTTCATTAATAACAATCTAATCTATTTGAGGAATGAGGAAGATCATGTTAGTCATCTCATAGTAGTTCTTCAATCTCCCAAGGATAGAGAGTTGTATTTTAAATTCTCTAAGTGTGAGTTTTGGTTTGAGTCAGTGGAATTCTTAGGTCGCATTGTGTCTGGTGATGGAATACAAGTTGAGACTCAAAAGATTGAGGCAGTGTAGAACTGTCCTAGACCCACATCTCCAACTGAATAGGTTTTTATTGGGATTGGATGGTTATTATAGAAGGTTTGTAGAAGGTTTTCATCTATTTCATCCCTATTGACTAAGTTGACTCAAAAAACAGTTAATTTTTTATGGTCTACTTTCAGGAATTAAAAACAAGGTTGACTATTGCCCCAGTGTTGACCTTACCTGAAGGAATGCAATCTGTTGTTGATTATTGTGATGCGTCCATAGTTGGACTAGGTTGTGTATTAATGTAGAATGACAAGGTTATAGTTTATAACTCCAGACTACTTAAGATTCACGAAAATAATTACCCAACCCATGATCTAGAGTTGGTTGTTCTAGTGTTTTCTTTGAAAAAAATGGTGTCACTATCTTTATGGTGTTCATGTATATGTATTCACCAATCATGAATGTCTTTAATATGTATTCAATCAAAAAGATATTAATCTTATAAAGGGGTGGTGGTTGGAGTTACTCAAATACTATGACATGAGTATTCTCTATCACCTAGGTAAGGCAAATGTTATTGATAAAGCCTTGACCATATTGTCTATGGGTAGTACCACCCAAGTTGAGGAAGGCAAGAATTAATTAGCTAAGGATCTGCACAGATTTGCATGGTCAGGAGTCCTATTAATTATTCCAATGAAGGTGGAGAGGTGGTGATTAATGGGGTTGAATCGTCACTAGTGTTTGAATTGTAAGAGAAACAAAACCAAGACCTTATTTTACTTGAACTGAAGGAAAATGTTCATAAGAAAAAAGTGATGGTTTTTTAGCAAGGAGAATGGTGTATTGAGATATCAAGGAAGATTGTGTGTACCAAAGGTGGATGAACTACCAAAGAGGATAATGGAGGAAGCTCATAGCTCCAGATATTTTATCCATCCTGGTTCCACAAAGATGTATCGTGACTTGAAAGAAGTTTATTGGACGGGTAGTTTGAACAAGGGTATAGTAGAGTTATTGCTAAGTTCATGAATTGACAACAAGTCAAGGTAGACCACCAGAGGCCTGGTGGTATAGCTCAGAATATAGATCTTGCAGAATGGAAGTTGGATATGATAAATAAGGATTTTATTACTGGTTTATCGGTCTCGCAGACAACATGTTTCAATTTGGGTGATTGTAAATCGAATGAATAAATCAGCCAATTTCTTACCCGTAAAAACTACATTTACAAGACATGATTATGCCAAGATATATATTCAATAGTAAGTCAAACTTCATAAAGTTCCGGTCAACATTATTTCAGATAGAGGTGCGTGAATCACAACAAAATATTGGAGGTCTTTCCAGAAAGGTTTGGGTTCCAAGGTAAATTTGAGTGCTGCTTTTCATCCTCAAATTGGTGGTCAAGCATATTGCACAACTCAGACTTTAGAATATATGTTGAGGGTGTATGTGATCAATTTCAAGGGTAATTGGATTGATCACTTGCCTTAAATTGAGTTTGCTTACAACAATAGTTACCACTCTAGCATCCAAATGGCTCCTTCTGAGTCTTTTTATGGGAGAAGATGTAGAACTCCTATTTGATGGTTTGATGTTGCTGAGGTTGGGTTGGATTTATAGGACCATATTTGGTTTATCGAGCTATGGAGAAAGTGAAGACTATTCAAGGATGGTAAGAAATGCGTAGAGTCATCAGAAATCCTATATCGATGTTAGGAGAAGAGACATAGTGTTTGAGGTGGATGATGGGGTTTACTTGAAGGTTTCACCCATGAAGGGTGTTATGAAGTTTGGCAAGAAGGGGAGTCCTCGGTATATTGGTCCTTATAGGAGATCTAAAAGGATTGGCAATGTAGCCTATGAGTAGGAGTTGTCGTCACAGTTAGCAGCAGTCCATTTGGTGTTTCACATTTCAATGTTGAAAAAGTGTATGAGAGAACCTTCATTTATTATGTCGATTGAAAACATTGGTATTAAGGATAGCTTATCTTATGAGGAGATTCCTATTCAAATTCTTGAGCGTCAGGTTTGCAAGTTCAGAACAAAAAAGGTAGCATCAGTGAAGGTCTTATGAAGGAATTAGTTTGTTGAAGAAGCTACTTGGGAGGCTCCAGAAGATATGAAGAAGAGATACCCACATCTCTTTGAGTCCAGAGAAATTCCAAATTAACGTACTAATGTTTTTCTTGGTATTTGTTTTTGTCACGACTCGAGAGCACCCCCAAGTCATGATGCAGTGTACTTAACCTCTCAGAGGTATTATACAAGCCCTTAGAATTCATTCATTGCATTGTCATAGAAGTAATGCAGAATTTAAAACTTTTAAAATAAATCATAAGGCTTGAAGCCACCAACTTTTTTAAAAGAAATCTTTCATAGGCAACGGCAATTTAGTCTCATATAAGCCAACATAAACACAAACATTTAGAATCTCAAACTAGGGACACGGCCTTTACATTGAAATGAAACATATGTCTAATACAACGTCTTAAATGAAAGAAAACTGGAAACGACATCCATGCCCTCGAATATTTGAGGACATACCAAGATCTTGAGAGAACAATCTAATTCCCAAGCTTTAACTCTAGGAATCCTCACTTGCCAACACCTACACTTGTAGAAATAATGAAAGATAAGGAATTAGTACAATTAAGCACTAAGTATGGTGACATGCAAGATAACCATGTAAAAATGGACATTTACTTAAAGATATGCTTTTCATGCTATTTTGACAACACCTTAATAATACAAGTATAAAGCCATCCAAGTTCATCACCGACATATAAGATAATATCTACATAATCTTCAAGGTATGACCATAATTATTAAGTAACCCATTTTATCATATAAACCCTCTACCTAAGGTTATCCTAAGACCCACTAAGTAATACATGAAGATACCACCCATACAACCTCTTCAATACACACCTAGGTGTTCCTTAAGACTACAAAAGATACGGACATTTCCTTGTTCAATAGAACCAAACAAGACAACATTCATAATAAAGAAACATAAGAGGACATTCATGCATATTAAGAGACTTCACATAATGGTCTTGGAATACATACGGAACCCACTCTAGTACCTTCAAAGCCTACTTATGCCATGTGTAGATAGCATTCCATACTACTACCAACACGTTGTAGAACCTATCTAATAGTTAAAGTGTACATCCCACATAATGAGAATAGGCATTAACCGACATAGACCACACTAGATAGATATGGAATCCAGTGTCATAAGACCCCACACCGTGGAAGGTGTTTTACTTGCCAAGTATAAAAGTAGGACACATCCCGTGTAGGCACACAGTTTAACGAATATCAAAAGGCTAATTTGTACTCTAGTCTCATACTCAAGTAGAGCTACAACCTTAAGCATATCCACTCAGTGCTTTGCCTTGGTTTTCATAGAGTAAGTTCATTCACTTAAGAGTATTAGATAAGGTACAATCACTAAGACCTACAAACTCATAATACCATTAGCAAGAAGGGATCCACAAGGGTCTACCGATCAAGGTTCATTATGATAGTATTACACCTCGGAAGTCTAATGACTTAGACTAGAGACTCACTTAATGAACAATGCCCTAAAATAATGTTTCTATACTTAAGAAAAGGTAATTAACTTAATTAAGAAGTGTTAGAGTAAAAACGTCAAGAAGTGACCATGACGTACGGAGACTAGTGAAAGTGAACTAGTGTGCCTTTAGGTGTTTCAAGAGTCATAAAAGTAAAAATTGGTGAAAAGGTTTAGAGTACACCTTAGAGTGTGTTTAAGGTCAAAACGTCCGGGTACGACTCCCCAAGTACCACACTAAGGGTCCTTGAGGAGGACCCGAGATTTGACCCAAACCACGTTTGACCAGTACGGTTCGTGGTTTGGTTGATGGGGAGTCATCGTTTGACCCCCTGCCTCATTGTCTCATCAAACGGAACAATTAAGGGTGATTAGGTAATAAGTTAATTAATTAATTAATTGTTAGGGAAGTTTATAATTATTTATTTTATGACTATTAAAGGGTTCTAAGTCATTAAACTAACCTAACACCTCATAAATCCCGAAACCCAAATAGCTCCGACTTCTCTCTAGTTTCTCACACTACTCTAAGACCCCATTGAAGAAGAAGAACAAGTTCATCCTAGGGATTCAAGATAAAATATTTCCTTCATTATTCTTCAAGAATTCTTAAGGTATGGAGGTTATTCACACTTGGGACTCTTTTCCCCAAGAGGCTCTTCAAAGATTTGATTTCAAAGTTCTTCAAAAGCCTTGTTATTATCTAATTTCGTGGGTCTACATTCTAGGTTGGATGGTGTTGTCTAAGTTCAATTATTATTTAGGATTTATGTATATTTATGTGTATATTTAATTATTCCTTAAAGGTTTGTCCTAAATTTCTATAAAGACCCATGAACACCCATCTTCCCCTAACCCTAACTTATGAATTAGATTGATTAATATTGAAGGGGGTGAAATTGAATGTGTTCTTGATAAATTACATATTTATTATGATGATGTATGAATTATGGGGTGAATATAATGGAATTGGGGGTTAGATCTTTGATGAGATTCTTGGAAGCCAGGGGTAAGACTTCCAAGATCATGAATACTTTTTTGCGTTGATGTTGGCCTATCCTTGATGTTGTTATTTAATTGAAGTGTAAATGATGAAATTATGCATGTATGATTAAGATATGATTATTATGAATGTGAGATGATGGTAAGGTATGATTATGAAGGACTGGAAGGAATTATCTTGTGCATATTATTAATATGATTAATGTAATGTTCTCACTTAAAGGTCAGGTTGTGATAAAGGACTTTCTCACCCTAGAACATAGGGGATATGATCATGTTATTCAAGGGGGATAGACTCCTAATACCTATGATATAAACTAATGTTGAGGAAGACTCTAAGTGACTTCAAAAAGGGAAAATTTAGCTTAGCACCAAGTGAACTTGACTATGAGAGGTGTCCCTTCCAATAAGGAAGGTAGGTTAACCTAAGGTCTCATGAGGTGCAAAATGTAATGTAAATTAGCATAAAGAGGGTTTCTAGAAAGAACCTCCTAGTTCCTTAGCTATGTTCCCTTAGAAAACCTAACTAGTGGATCCAGGTAGACGCTATTATGATGTTTATATCTTAACTTGGCAAGTAAGATACCCTCCTTTAGGTGTGAGGGGTTGACACCGAATTCCATGTTTAGCTCACATGGTCTATTGCCGGTTATGGCAAAGTTTCCCGAAAGTAAAATGAATGAATGAAAGTAAAAGATGCGTAATAACTAGGATGAATTGTTAGGTATAGTAGTGTAGGTAAGGGTATGGGACTTTACCTATACATTGCACATGTAGACCTTGAGCAAAATCCTAGGGTGATATCTCTATATACTTATGTTATGAATGAAATGCATAATGTTGATTCTATATAATGTTGGCCTCATATGATGTTGCATTCACTTGATATATATGTTGTTGGTATAGATTGTCATGTATGAGATTGAGTATATTTGTCATGAATTTATATGATGTAAAGACAATGATTATGGTTCCTTTGCTAGTTGACTTAGTTCATGTGGGGTTATAAGCTTCAAATAGGCATCGCACTAGTTGGCTTGGATTGGGATTGTGAGTAAGATATTATGATATGTTAATGAAATATGTTCCAAGCATGAATTATTGACTGTGGTTCCATTATGGTGTAATATGAACATGAAGGTAAATAGGGTTCATTATTGTTGTATTGTGGACTTATATATATGCTTCAAATGTGCATAAAGGCTTCTAAAGTGACTTAGCATGTTTTGAATAAAATGTCCCTTTTTAGCAATATTTTAATTGCATATGTATTTATATTTAGTACATGTGGTTTGTACTAACCCATATTCTCTTTATTTATATAATAATGTAGGTTTGGACAATTGAAGAGTTTCAAGGCCAAACTAAAGAATCTTGGATAGATCTCCAAGTTGGTGAATCCTCAAGTCCGAGGACAGAACCCACTTGGTCTTCAATCTACCCTAATGAAACCTAAAATCTCACTCCCTCGCTTTCTCCTTCTGAGAGACTAGCTTGCGCATCTTCTCTTTGGCACTCATCCTTATTATAATTCTAGCTATTTGACTATGTCTAAGACAGTATTCACTTTCTTATCTTTTGAGACTTTAATGTAAGTTCTATATGAGACATATTATAATAGTGTAATGGCTATGTCCCAAATCTTGTACTCCTACGATAGATGGTTATGTGTGAGACTATGTAGACTATATTTTGATGAATGAAAAGTCTATGTAAACTTCATATGTAAAGTTTTTTAATTCTTCCGTAGTTTTCTACCTATGAAATGCAATGATCTATGCTAAGGGCTTGTTTAAGGCCTCTAAGAGAACGAAGATGCCGGTTACGACTAGAGGGTTCTCCTTGGTCGTGACAGATAGCTCATTCATGGAACGGGTACCATTCTAGGTCTATCCGGTTCACTTCATAATTAACTATCCTTTATTATTCAAGGTTACATATTAGTCTTTCATAGAAGGGTACCTATTTTAGGTCTACCGATCCTAGACTTTCATTCGTACATTAATTTAATATAATTCAAGTAGCAAGTAGGGACAACTATGTATACCAACACAAGATACAACATTATTCTATAAAGACTCTTCTTAGTCCGTCATCATCACATATCAAATACTTAGAGAAGAAATAGTTTCAATCGTAACATTATAGCACCCATACAAGATCATATAGACATCAAGTGAGTACCTTCACTTTATATATTCACATATAGATATCATCCTTCACTTTATACACCAATATAAGCCATAACATGATAATACTACAATTCACATAGTAATGCCGACAAGGATATGTTCATAACATTTATAATAATTAAGAACCGCCATCATAAGTGGATCATACCAATCAATCGCAATTCGATATCACTTCTACATTAAGTAAGGGAATTAGGTCAACTTACCACCTTCCAATAGCCACAATCACCATTCCTTAACATCTCAACAATTCCATACAACCATAGGACTTACCCATTACAATGCTCATAAGGCTAGACCACCAATTCATCCATATCAATGATTCAACAAAACCCAAGATAGATATCAATACTTTAAATCAAACTATAAACAATTTAAATAATGATCAACATATAAATCAATAGCCCATAACAATCTAAATATGAATCTCACATATTTAGATCATAATCAATACACCCACTTTACAGACAAAATTAGGAATTCAAGGAATACATGGATTCATGGAATTTTTATATCATAAAAACATAAATTAACATTGAAAACTTCATAAAATTCAATTTCAAAACTTTTAATACAAGAACCTATGCTTAGAATTCGAAATAGGGTTTTTAAGATTTTTGAGATCTTTTGAAAAATCCTTTGAAATTGACTCCTTGAATGAGAGAAGAATGAAGGATGAAATTACCATTCCTTATTGAAGATCTATCCACGATATTTGGGTTGAAAACTTGAAGAATTGATCTTCTTCCTTGGAACTTCAAGGTTTTTCAATGGAGGATTTGAGTGGTGAGAAAGTTTAGAGAGAGAGAAGAGATCTATTTTTTTATTCTAATTGAGTGTTAGGGTTTTTGATTGGATAATGGGTGTACATTGACTTAAAATAAATATATAATAAACCTCCAAAATACCCAAAAAAAATCCCTACATTAGTTGGACCTTTTTGGAGAAGCCCAACTCGACTTTTATTGATGCGATCAAATGTGGAACATGGTTGCGCGTTGCAGACGCACTCCCCAATATTGATTCTTAAAATTAATTTGAGGAAGAAAGGTGTGTAATAAGACCGTGACGTGAAGGAAACCTTTTGCCTTTGAATGTTGGGTATGCGACGTAGCTTGGCCTCCAAATATGGGGTTGTCTGTAAGCTGCCCTGGTAGCCTCTTGGCCAAAGCTTGGGTCCTCCTCAAGGACCCTTAGGTTGGTCGTTGGGGAGTTGTGGCTGAAATTTTTGACCATAAAGACGATTATTAAGACATTAGGGTCACTTCCACTAATTTTTAACTCCAAACAACACATAAAAACATGAATAACATACAAAGACACACGAACATCTTGGTCTTCCTTTGATGTTAGACTTCAAAACACTTTAATACCGAATTCTAAAGATATTCCTCATTATCTTAAAGAGTTAATAACTCATAAAATCCATGTGAGGTTGTAGTTCATCCTATTTCATTTTTAGGGTGCTTCAGTTTTAGTTGAAATGTTGTGTTACTTTGTATTTTTTAGTGTTTGAGTTGAGTGCTAGAAGTTACACCCTTAGTCTACTCAGAGTAGTCTCATTCAAGAATGAATGTTCCCAATGGGTAGATATTATAACATTCCACCTTAGAAAGAGATAAATTTAGCAAGAATTAAATTGGAAATAGCAAAATCTGAAATTTTGCAAGTTATACATAAGTTGTGAGTTTTGGGTAAACTTGAAACAACCATAAAATTAATTATATGGTGAGTTAGATGACCCATAATATATCAAAAAAGGTGGAACCCACTTTCCAACACCACAGAGTTTGCTAAGTTTCGAAATCGTATGAGGGAGATATGTCCGTTTACAATCACACTATCCGATTAAGGAAAGTTACTCGAAAATATGAGGGGTATGTTAGTATTTTCCTTACCTAATAAGATTAAAATATTTATAGTAATATTTTGGGGTCAACTGTGATTTGGGTTAGTTTTACAAATTCTAACTCATGCTTACGGTTTTAGAAGATGAGAAAAGAGGAAAAGAAATAACAAGCGAGGCTTGCGAGTTGAGGATTTATTTCACCAAATCAAGGTATGTGACTTCTCATAGTATTGGGTTTGTTCACCCACACATCAATCATGATTTATATATTGGAATTTGTCCATATAGATTGAAAGATTTAAGTTCTTGATGCGTGTTCTTGAAGTATTGCTTTTATTTTTGAATTAGAATAGGTTTTATGAGTTCATGAGGCAATCGTATTGAGTTCAAGAAATGTTTTATTAGAAGATTCTCATGTAATTGTATTCGGTAATTGAATCTAAACAAAATTTGAGGAAATCAATCGATTAAAAGTGATTTAGGACCAGAAAATAAGAGAAAATTTGTCAGATTGACCTGGGGAAGGGTGGCGAGACGCACCCCAGATGCGCCAGAAGATGTGGCGTGGCACGCTAGAAGTGCGCCAAAATGGAGTCTATGAAGTTTAGGAGTTGGTGACCCGTGTTAGAAGTGCGCCAAGGTTGCTTGCCCCCACCTTTTTTCCGTTGTTTATCCCATTCGAGTTATTTTAATGTATACATTTACTTCCTATTGATTCTAACTATTTTAAACTACTTCTAAACATCTTGAAATAATTCATAACATGAATCATAATGTTAAATCCATAAATTTAAATTCAAGGTAGAGCTAAGAGTTTAGTCTTAAGAATTCTTCAAGTCATTTTAAAAAGTCTTTTTACAATCTTTTAAACTTGTTTTAAGACTTCAACATTTGAGTTTGAGGAAGAGTAAAGTTGAGTTCATTTTCTCAAAAATAATATATGGGAACTAAGTATTCCCTAGAGAAATATTTCTACTTTTAAGAAAAAAAGGAAACACCAATTTCCAGAAGAGTTCACGAGTACTGTCTTTTTTGTGACAAAAGCTTTTGAGTAATAATCTCAAAGTTGAGGAAGAGAAAATGTTCTCTTTAAAACATAACGATTTAAGTTATATTTTTGGGAGTAGTATAGAGCGTCGATATGGGGGAGAGTTCTAACAACTCACAACCCCCATAAACCATGTAGTCAATATGGGTAGAAACAGTCACACTTTTTAGATGACTCCTCATTATTTTTCAGCATATACTAGTGGATCCACTTAGTTGAGGATTTCTATACCCCGGCAAAGTATAGGACAGTTCTGGCAGTGTGGGCTAGAAGTTGTATCATCACATAGCTCATAGTGATGGTTTTCGGTTAAAAAATATCCCAAATGGAGTTTACTTTGTATTTATGCATACAAATGGAGTTATATTGTATTTTCAAATACATTATGTTATCATCTGCTTTTAAAAAGTTTTTCTTTATATTGCATTATTGTTATTGCTTTATATTGAATCGAGTTGAGGTTGAGTTGAGTTGAGACGAAGTAAGTTGTTTCTTCCGTTCCAGCTCAAGTTTATGTCATGTTTAGATTTCCCATCATATTCTCATAAATTCCATGTACTTACGTCATTTGGTCTGCACCTTTTATGATACAGACACATGTAATCAGGATCAGCATCCAACGCTTCATTGATCCAATTGAGTTCTAGAGTTGTTTAGTGAGCCTTCTTGCTTTCGAAGGACCCCTTTTTTATTTTTAGTTACTTTAGTTGTTAGGATAATCGGGTTTCTTGTCCTTACATCCCTCATAGTATTAGAGGCTTCATATATAGACAAATAACTATTCATGAGTCTTTCCATTTTCAGTTTTAAATGTTTAAAGACTTGATTGCCGCTTTTGCCAGTTGAATGTTCCTTTACAACATTCTGAGTTTATTACATGTGTTTAGATTTTGATTTCTTTTTAATGTATAGAAAGTCTTCCGCAGAGATTTTATCCAGGCCAAGGGTTCACTCGGGGCTAACAATGGTTCTTGAGTGTTGGTCACGCCTAGGGTGTAGGATCGGGGCATGACAAACATGGTATAAAGGCACAAAATTCAAGAGTCCTAGGGTGTCTATGAGTTGTGTCTGCGAATTCCTAGTTATCAGTGTGAAGCACGCCACATCTATTGTTAGGATATTTCGATCTTTAGGATCTACCTCACTTCTTTCATATTCTTTTCATGTGATAGAATTCAACTCTATAAAGTTTCTTTCTAATTCATCATTGTGCGTATATTTTAGATCATGCCTCCACAAAGAGCTATTTGAGGTCGTTAGCAAGGAGAAATGTTGATCCCCAGGATAAAGAGGTACCCAATACACCAGAAGTGCAATCCCAAGGAGAGGTCACTAATGTTGAGTTCCTCGATTCTACCTGGATGTTGAGCCAAGTGGTGAACAACCAAGATGTACAACAGAGAGGGAATCGGCATGATGTAGATGATACAGCCAGGATCTGTGAGTTCTATGGATGAATCCTCCATATTTCACCAGTTCAAGTGTCACTACGGATCTGAAAAACTTTGTGGAAAAATTGTAGAAGGTGTTTGAGGTTATGTATGTTGGTGATGTTGAGTGACTAGTTGCATATTAACTGAAAAGTGGTGATAGGGTATGGTTCGACCAATGGAAGAAGAGTAGCGTTGAGGGTGCATAAATTATGAATTGGGTTGTGCTCGAAGGTTCTTTCATGGGGAATTTCTTTACACGCGAACTAAGAGAGTCAAAAGTAAGAGAATTCCTCACTCTTAAGTAGGAATCCATGAATGTGCATGAGTACAGCCTCAAATTATCCCAACTTTCCTTCTATGCTCGAGAAATGGTTGCTAATATAAGGAGCACGATAGGTTTGTTTGTTTCTAGGTTATCTCGCATGTCAAGCAAAAAGGGTAAAACAACTATGTTGATAGGAGATGTGGACATAGCAAGACTTATAATCCATGTGCAGTAGGTTGAGGAAGATAAACTGAGAGATAGAGAATAGTTTTGAAACAAGAAAGCTAAGACAACTGGGAACGAGTCTGGACAGTAGAAAAATACTGTGAACTGGTCATCTTTCCAACAAAAGCAAAATGGACCTTCTTCGTCATCTGGTAATGCACCTGCACAAAGGAATAAAGGTGAGTTCAAGAATTAGAATTCGTAGAATTTCAAAGGTACACCTGCATAGTCTCAAGGTATTGTGGCATAAGGAGGTTATGGGACTCCTGCATGTACTAAGTTTGGTATAAATCACTCAGGAGTGTGTTGTAATAGCTCCATAGGTTGCTTCAAGTGTGGTAAGAATGGCCACTTCACGAGAGAGTGCCCAAATAAGAGAAAAGGTAATTGTAAGACCCCCAAAATGAGCTAGGGTTTCTAGAGCTTAACATGTTTTTCATAAGGGTATAAGGTCATAAAATGGTTTATAATGTGGTATTGAGGTAGTGTATAAAGTTTGAGGTGATTTGGAAGCCAAACATCAAGGGACAACCAAGACCTTTGACGACAAGTCGCCAAAGGGGCCTTAGATGCTTTTATGTGTTTTTAATGTGTCATGAGCTTATGAAGTCTTAAAATGAGTTATAATGATTTTTATATGCAATATATGGAGTTTAATGAAGTTTGGAGGTCAAACGTTGAAAAACGTCTAAGACATTCTAAAGTTAGCCCTAGAGACGTTCATATGTGTCTTGAGTGTGCCTTGCATGTTTGGATGTGTTTTAAGTGTTCATTTTGGGTGAAACTTGCATATAAGGTCTTCAACATGATAGGGTGTATATTTACGTTAAAAACGTCTGGGTACGACATACCAAGGGCCCAGCAAGAGGCCTTCAAAAAGGACACAAAGGTTGTCGAACACTGCCTTGGCCATGTCAATCGACGAGCCAAATGATGCCTCGTTAGTGGATTGACATGTCATGACCCGAATCTAGACCTCAGACAAGACCGGCATCGTTGACCTCTCAAAGGTCGCATACAAGCCTATATACGTCATTCTTACTTCATCTAGGTAAATTTTAGCGGAAAATTTGAACTTTTTATTTTCTTAACATACATGCATACATACTACTTAACATCATAGGCGTTCACAAATCAACTATCTAATATAGAGGTAATAAAATAAAAGAAACGGTTCATAATTGCATTAACGCATTTTTGCCAAAACGGCACCAATTCAAAGTCTAAACAAAAGTGGAAAGAAACACTAGTGGAACATGATCCACTAGCTACATCCTACATCTAAGCTAGATAATAACGATACATATCCTCGAAAGCATGAGGGTCTACCAAGTCCGGATGAAAACTCCATGTCCGGATACCTGCAACGCCAACCTGTAAGCTCTAGCGTCCACCTGTGCCTACACCTAAAATTGTAGAATTGTATGGGATTAGTACACACTTGTACTAAGTATGGGCATATGAAAGCACACACCAAGTACATGCATGATTAAGAACAGCTTTTCCCTAACAACATGACTATGGAAGGTCAAGTCAGTGGACTTGCCAAATAGGGATTAGGAAAATTAGTGAGCTTTCCAAATTTGGATTAGGAAAGTGATTGAGCTTTCCAAATTTGGATTAGGAAAGTCATACCATGAGAGTAACATGCATCATCATACTTATCACATTGCACACAGCACATAACATCTTACACATAGCACATAACATATTGCATATAGCACATAACATTTTCATATCATTCGTTCATATGCCATGAAACCTTTGGGATCATGGACTTGACATCAATACCTCCCAAAAATGAGGGCTCAACATATGGGACCTCAACTAGGGAGCCTTCTTTACCAAACACAGAGTCTACTTCGTTCATTCATACGTACTTCATTTCATTTCGTTCATAGGCTAGTGTGAACACCAGTTATACCTAGTATGTAGTTTGAGACTCTCATCGGGTTTGTTGTGCAATGATCAAGAATGACCTAGTGTCATTACTTGAGTCTAGCTCACCTCTTGATTATCCTATCCTAACACCTTTGGTGTCGTTCATTTCATTATGTGCATCCTTTGAGGCTGGCCTCATTGATTCATTGGGAACTTTAACTTTAACAACATAGATCATGTGAGCATCATGAAATCCAGTGTGTCCCCCACACCGAAAAGAGGTGGAATCACCGGCCAAAGTGACCTAAAACATGCTAGCGTACATGGGAATTGAACCCCGCCAGATCCCTACATTGGCAGTATATGTTCGAAGAATAGGAGATATAAGGAGACCCATACCCGGCATGCCGGATAGTCTCATCTCATGAGAGTTACTGAACCTTCGCCCTTCCCGAAAGAAGGCATCACCGCTCATAGCTAGTCTATCGGTGATTAGTATAAAGTTCCATTACATTCAACTCATATGTCATGGAAGCTGGCTTCTAGTATGAGGACATCATAGCTCAATAGATAATTTATCATCTCATCATTAATATTAAGTGTGTCAATCTCAATACTTTCATTAGAGTGTTCATAGAGAGTGGTCTCTTCATTAACTTTACACTCTCACAGGTGAGTACGTTTTGGCAATATTTACTTAGGCTCATTTGAGATTGCTCTCATCTTTTACATTAGCCTCATATCATGTTGTCACCCCATTCATTAACATTAGCACATTTGTTCTTCATAATTACTCACCCCTTTTTACGTGAATGTTCATTTCATCATATGCCAATGCACTTGGTCATTTGTGTGTTTCACACTCTTACTTAAACCTTCGAAGGTTTCATCATTTTATTACATAATATTCATTTTATCTTATTCCAATTCACTTGGTCATTTAGTGTGTTTTATACTCTTACTTAACCCTTCTAGGATTACATCATTTCATTACATACATCTTAGGTTCACTTATTTTTAAACGTATGATAGACTTATGGATTTATACATACAAGCCATGAGGCTTCATTCATGGTTCGTTTAAGTGATTCATATCTTCCTAAGATTATGTGGTACAAGACTTATGCATCTTGTGTGTAGCCAAGATCTCGATTCCGATCTAAGTAGGCAGCATTATTCTTGAATATTAATTCACGTATGATTTATGTATCAATACGGAATTTGGGCAAGGGAACCCGGTTTTCAAATACCTTGGACAACACTTTACATTTTTCTTTTTATTTAATTTCGATCCACATGACATTGGGACCCTAGATCGAGCCCCAACATCAACGTTTCTTTTTTATTTCTATCCTTTGAAAATTCTCTTTCTTGGATGGGGGGTTGTGGGTTCGAACCCCCACATCCCCTTTTATTATTTTTTTTGTTAGTTTTCCTTGACTATCTCTAGTTAACCGGTTGTGGGATCGAACCCCCACAACCTCACTTTATGTTTCTTTTAATTCTCCTTTACTGCCTAGAGGTCGTGGGTTTGATTCCCATGCCTCACATTTATTTTCTCTTCACTTTTCTTTTAATTCTACTTTACTGCCTAGAGGTCGTGGGTTCGATTCCCACGCCTCAAATTTCTTTTCTTTTAGTTTTTCTTACGTATTGACTGAGAGGTTGTGGGTTCGAATCCTACTCCTCTCATTCTAAATATTGTATTTAATTTTTCAGCCAAATACACCCGAGATCGAATCCCCTTACCCTCCATTTCTTTTCACGTTTTTAGTGTATCTCACGAGTGAGGTCGCGGGTTCGAATTCTAATGACTTCACCTAATTTACACTCAATTAATTTTCTAGATTTGTTCATATACGTTTATCCAAAACCAAACTTGTAAGTTGCTGGAAATTTGGTCACATGTCAGCTCACTTTCTTCAACATTTTCACTTGAACTCATAGGGTAATTCGTAGACCATTTAACACGTTTTGGGATGCATTGTTTCGTAGATTCGTTTGGCCAAGAGATTATCAATAAAATCATCCACATTTCATCTTACATGAACATCACGATTTACATAGGTTTATGCACATAACATAACAACCATAACATTACAATTTTGGAGCATCAATCCGAGAACATTAGTCACAGTCACATCCTTGCACACACATACACATAGTTTCGAAAATACATAGGTTGTCATTCATACGATTTCAAACACACAAACATGAACATATTCATCACGGAAAACATTACACACTACTAATATCTACCAGCAACCATACCCAACCTAAGAATCATTGGGAGCTAGTGACAGGGACATGCAATGGGGAACAACCCTAGTTTTCGGACTGAATATTCTGAACCTTAAGGGGTCTCTTGGGAAAGGGACCAAGATATAAGAGAACCCGTACCTTTTATGTAGTTCAAACCTAGACTTGCTGATCAAAACCTTCTCCAAAAATCACGTCCAAATCCCCTCAACTTCAATAGCAAATCAACGGAATAATCCTCCCTTTTGCCTAACATTTTTTATTAGCTTGTTTTTCTTATATTTTCGTGTAAGTTCTTCAAGTGTGAAGAACTTTAATAAATTTTCTGTTATTGTAGTTGTTTAGGCATAGAGAATGTGAAAAGAAAAGAGAATGAGAGAGACGTGAGAGACAGATGATCGTGAGTAGGTAGTTCAGGCTTAGGTAATGACTTAGTCAAACTAGGACTCTTTCAAACCTTTAAAAATTGGATTTTTCCTTTTTCTTAAATCAGATAATAATTATTAATTAATTAAATTAATTTACCAATTTAATTAAAACAATTTAAATCATTGTTACCACCTACGTTCGAACCCAGGTGGAGCAAGACTTCACTCACAGGCCAATTTTCGGCCCTCTCTCCCCAAAATGCCCTTACACCTTATTAATTAATTCATTAATTACATATTTAGGGTAATTACGATACTACCCTTATCCTGTAAAAAGACCATTTTACCCCTAGACCCTCCAAACATAAAATATCCCCTTTTTAAGTCCGGTAAAAACTCATCCGAGTAAATCTTCATATTCCGGAGCCCTACATGGCTGGACCCAACCTTTACAAGCTCAACTAACTCCCCAAGTTAGTTGGCTTGGTTGTCGTAAGGGTTCATAGGTCTGGTTCTACACGCATCAATTCGTGTGAACCCGGTCTAATCGCAGGCATTCTAGGCACATTAAGCATTATTTAGCATAGCAGTTTTATAGGGTTGTTGCATGACACCCCGTCGATGGGGAGGCGTCGATAGGAACTTAGTTTGGAGAAGTCTTTGCCGCATGATACCCTTTGACCCAAACGATGAAAGGCACAAAACGATTCATCGATGGACCAACGCCCTATCGTTGGGTCCGTCGATGCAGGCCTTCAGTTACTGCCATTCACGCTGCCTATTTATGGGGTGAATGGGAAATTCACCCCACGTGCTAACCTGAACCTAGGTTGTTTATTTAAATATTTTTAGGTATATTAGGTTGGTTAAAAACGTGAATATCCAATACCCAATCCCCCTATCAAAAATCAATCCTCCCTCTCCCAAAATATCCTCTCTAGAAATCTCCATTGAAGGTGAAGTTCAAGGTCAGCTTGTAGATTGTATTCTCATGGGTTCTTCACCAATTTTTAGTGGGTTCTTCATGTATTAAAGGTATGGTGATCCTTCATCTATAGTTAATCTTTCATCTAGAGAGTATTCTTCAAAGTTTTCAAAGAAGTTCCATGATCAAATCTCTTCTTCTTCAATCTAGTCAGGGGTTCTTTCTTAAATTGATTTCAAAATTATAATATGAATGTATTGATGATTATACACTTATTTGGACGTGATTTTCAATCCAATTTCATGATGAACCCATGCTCTTTCACAAACTTGATTTTAGCCGTTGTATGGCTTTATGATCTTGATCTTATGCATATTGATTTGTGATTCAATTATGTTAATATGTTTATTCCAACTGTATAATATGTATATTTATGATGAATTGTTTAGGAATGATCCATGAGGGTTAAGTTTGAAGGTTTTTGAATAAGGCTAGTTTATCCAGTAGTAGCTTGTGGCCTTGACGTTGTGATGGATGTTATGCGACTCGATCATGGTGAATTGTCTTAGCTATTGCCTATATATGTAATCTGATGATAATTAAGTATAAATGATCCAATATTAATAGATAACAATTGAATTGGTAAAGATTGATTTAGGTCCTTCTAGCCTATAGACTCGATAGAGTAATGTATATGTAGTGATCTATATTCTAGGGTGAATGAAGCATGATTAGCTATGATGTTCTATCTCTTTAGCTACTGCCCTAAATGTATATTATTGATAATATGATTGATGAACAAGACTAGGGAAATTGGTAGATGATCTATAACTCTCTACTTTCTAGTATAAATGTGATGTATTGTATTAGATTGTAGTATGATATTGTAGCGACTTGTACATGATTTTTTTTATGATTATGGTACTTTAGATACTTCACTAAACTTGATTTTTTTATGAAAGAGTAGTAATGGTCAATGATGACCAAAGGCTAAAGGATTGGTAAGAATTTCCCTACTTTTCTACTTCTTCACTTCTCTATAGTATTGTTGATGAAGCTTTGTATAGCATTGTGTGCTATGGTCCACTTATGGTGGCGGTGTTTAATTTAGTCATTATATATGTGTTGATCATGGCCTTGAAGGCAAATTGATGAATACATGAGTGTGTGGTTATGATGATCACACTATGTGTAACTTGTGTCTAGCCTTCTATTCAAGTATTGAATCTAGGTGTAGGTGCTTCCATTTATGAGTTATAACGGTTGATGACCCCTATCCATTTACCCCTATGTAAATGTGTGAATAGTTAATGTTAGGAGTCTTAAAGTGTAATATGAAGTTAGCTTGCCTCCTATGCTAAATTGTGTTGTGTCGTCTATTCTTGAAAGTGTAATGTGGTCTTAGAGGGTGCTGCCTCAATGTGTAGTTGATAGTCATTATGTGATAATGTTGACCAATGTACACACACTCACACATTATGCATGCTTACAATGTAGTAAAGGTTCATAGTGTTTAATGAAAGGTTGATCTCATATTCACTAAATGTATACTACTATGAAAGTAAGGTAAATGTACGTGAAGTATGTTATGTATTCCATTAACTAGGATGACTTGATAGGTGTACTAGTATGGTCAAGGGTATGGGACCTTGTCTATGCATTGCACATGTGTGCCTTGATAGGACAATTCCTAGTTTGGATTCTATGAACATGAAAATGAATGTAAAGACATGCTATGAATATGTCTTATATACTATGATGTTAAAGTATATGATATAATGAAATATGAATGTGCATAGTCTTAAAGTGTTGATATGAAAGGATTGCTCATAAAGTTACACCTATAGACTTATGCATTGATATATGAACATGTGTGACATTTATGTGTTATGTGAAAGGTTTGCTCACATACAAGTAAACACACATGTATGAAGATCTAGTCAATAGAGGGCCCTTGAAAGGTGTGCTCATGTGTACCCTAAAACTAGATAGGTGCTTGAATATGTTATAAGCATATAAGGAATCATTATCCTAAGTAAAGTAATAAAGGTTTTTAATAAAAAGGGAACTTAACTAAGCACCGAGTGAACTTGACAATGAGAGGTGTTGGCTTCCCATGGAGGAAGATTTACCATTGGTTTCTCATAGAGTTTTGACTTCCCTTGGAGGAAGATTCACCATTGGGTCCCTATAAGGTTTGACTTCCCTTGGAGGAATATTCACCTATGGTTTCACATGAGGTGGTGGCTTCCCTTTGAGGAAGGTTCACCCATGTTTTCTCATGAGATGAGGCTCCAATGCCAATGAGCATGTAGATGGTTATGTATATCTCTTAGTTCCATAAACTATGCTTGCCACATAGGTTCCATCAAGTGAATTCACTTAGTATGCTAGCATGTGTTAAAGTTCTACCTTGGCTAGGTAAGAACACCTTCCATTGGTGTAAGGCTCCACAACACCAAATCCATGTTTAGCAACCATGTTCTTAGTGTCGGTTAAGGGTATAGTTTCCCTAAAGTAAAATGGACAATGGAAGTAAATGACTAAGACCCTAACTAGGATGACCTAATAGAGGTTACCTAGGATAGGTGAAAGTAATGAACCCACATAGACATTGCACAAGTGGCACCTTAGGGAGTTCTAGGGAGGTGATCTAAGGTGTATGATTATGGTTATATCTTTATGCATGGCATGGTAGTATTTGTCTACTTGTTACGAAGATGTGCATAATATGAGTCTATATGGTGTGATCTTGTTGTCATATACATAATATTGGTCTTAATGACTATATGATGAAGGTCTTGTTGGCATAAATGAAGTTGTCTATATGGCCTAGTTGATGTATGAAATAAAGTGTTAAAGGCTTGTGGTCTAATGATAGGTTTACTAAGTATGTGTGAAGTTATGGGGCTTCATATGTACATGGCACTAGTGGACTTAGATTGGGATTGTGAGTAAGGTCTTAGGATGGCGCACACACACACACACACACACACACACACACACACACACACGCACACACGCACGCACACGCACACACACGCACACACGCACACACACACACACACACACAACACACACACACAACACGCACACAACACACACACACAACACACATGAAGTAATGTATGTTCTAGTATATAATGTGCTAAGAAAATTGTAAATTTTCCGCTAAATTTACCTATGACAATGTGATGAATGATAACTATGGGCTTGTATAAGACCTCCGAGAGGTCAAGTACACCATGTTACTTCTAGGGGGTGCTCCATGGATGTGACAGTAATGGTGATTGGGCAATAGAGTCCAATTTTTTTAAGTTCCGGCAGGCAGAAGCTCCACCTAGAAGAGCTACTTCAAGGACAGACGGAGGAGCAAACCGTCAATATTGCATTATTTTTATTTCTTTACATTGAATTGATTTGAGACGAATTAAGTTGTTTCTTCCGCTTAGAGTTGAGCCAGGCCAAGGGTTCGCTTAGGGCCAATAATGTTTCTCAAGTTTCAGCCTCACCAGGATGTAGGCTCGTGGCATGACATAAGGTCTGTTGGAGGCATTGTCCAGTTGAGAAGGCTACCTAGAGACCGAGCAGGAGATTCGCGGGCAATTTCTTGTTTATTTGTGTCTCCAAGTACTTCTTGACTCTTACTTTTGCAGACGAAAATCCTTTCTCTAGTAGAGTTGTAGACCCTCTAGGTAATTTTGTGTTTGTCTTATGTTAGTCATTTAGAGCTTTCATGTAGTGATCCCAAATTATTTATGTCTTGTTAAGAATAACAATCAGGTCACCTAGTTGTTCATTTAGTTTTTATGTGAGTTTTTGTGTTGTGGAGCCTTTGTACCTTGAACAACCATTTTTTATCAAAAGTTCAAGAATATGACCTCTAAATCCAATTTTACTGATTCCATCAACTCTAAATGGGTCATTTTAGGCTAGGAGCATAGTCGACATAACTCCCAAGGCTTCAAGTGTGACTATGTGCAATTAGGTGTTTTGACTTTCAGGTTAATGTCTATGTTGACTTTAGTCAAAATTCTAGGTAAACGAGCTCGGATAAGAATTTCATCAATGTGGTTAGCTCCAGAATGTTGAGTTTGGTTTAGAACAATTTTTCATTCATATCCCGAGGCTTCTAGGCTAATTTTGAGCCCCTTTTATGGTTTTTTGCTTAAAATGGAGTTTGGGTGGGATCCATTTTTTCTTAAGATGACCTTGTATGAAAATATATATTGCTTTGCCAAGTCTGGACTGTCGAATTATGCATAATTTTATATCTCATTTTATGTGCACATCGTTGTTGATGAATTCAAACACCCATCTGAGATTTTCAACTTACCAAAAACCAATTGAAATTCATCAACTAATGCAGGCCAAAATGGCCTTTGCAGAGCCTTAGCAACCTAGTGGTCTCCATTGTCGGGCCTTCGCTATTCGCAAGGCTTATGTTCATAGGATTTCCCTGCCACGATCGCAAGGTCCTCATTGGATTCGTGAAAAAGAGATCAAATTGGTTTATTAAAGACCAACCGTGTTTTCAACTTGGAATTCAATGTTGAAAAGATGATTTCTATCTCAATTTAGCTCAGATTTGGGTGGTTCAAAGTATTACACATTCGGAATTGTCTAGGCGATGTTACGTAGTGATAAAATGTTGTTGGGAAACTCTCATTTGAGGTGAATTATGTTTTTCAGGTATGTTCCAGTTCTTTTTATGTGTTTAATTGTTGAATTATGCATGTTGGTTGAATTTGTTGTTCCGAGCATCGAATTTCTCTCATTTTGGAACACAAGCTATTTTATGTGTTTTTGGTGTCTAAATAATTGTCTTAATGTTGTGATCCTATTTTAATAATGTGGCAACATTAAGAGGTCGTTCAAAAAGGAAAATATCAATCTTATTAATTCAGGAGTGCATGCGATCAACCTACGGGTAGGCTATAACTTTTTTTCTATTAGATTGAACATGAATGCATAAATGCATGTTGATTAGAATGAATTGTGGACGAGTACCTAGTTGTTCTTATTTTTATTTTCTTATATAGCATGCTTAGGCTTGATTGTCCGTATCTTCGGGTATAATACCATGCTAGTAGGGATTGTATGTGATCTATGTTGTTGTGATTTGACTTGTTTTAGATATTTACTATATAGTCTAGGATTAGACTAATGTTGCCTTAGACTTGCAATCCTTGTAGCCTTGTTTCTACTCTGACGTCATATTGGACGGATAAGATCCTTGTAGATTGGAGTATAAGCCTTATTGATCATATGTTCTCTCCCCTATTTCTACGATTCTGATGCGTATCCCAAGGTTTTGTGCTTTCGCGACGATTTCGGATTCTATTGTCTTATGCTTAGCGCCTTTTGGTGATTCTGTATGAAGTGACTTAATATTGGTATATGCGATTATCTTTGGACTTGACACGTCCCTAGGTCACACTTCTAGCTGGACGGCTTACACCCTGGAGTAGACTGACTAGCTAAGTGGCCTTGATATATGAGATCCTCTTCGGAGTCGACAAACCCTCGGGTCACTCTTATTAGTTGGCTGGGAGTGGACTAGCTGGATGGGGAACCTAAATTGATTGTCACTCTTGATAGCTGGGATGAGAGCTCATTAGGTTGATAAGTATTTCCGGTTACTTGGGTAGGAAGCTCGAATTTCGCTTCATGGCACTCCTCTCTCGGTAGACTTAGCGATTAGGGGTATCTGTCAGGCTTTCGAGGTTCATTCAAGTTTTATTTTAACTTGTGTATAAGTGTACCTTTTGGCTTATGGGTCCAATTAGGTTTAATTTTAGCTGCACTTAGACTCACTTTCAGTATGCTTATGTGCTTTCTTTCATATTCGCTTTGACCCTTGTTTATGCCTAGATTCTATTTTTCATATTGTTTTTACCTTGTTTTGCTCAATCGATGTATGTTTCCTACTAAGTACCCTTGTTTTGGTACTTATGCTACACTTTGCATCTATTTCGTGATACATGACCTAATACTTGCTGCCAACAGTGATTGTACGTGCCATCTTCAACAAATTTTGGGATTAGAGACGTGGGTGAGCACTTGGCGACATGTCTCTTTCTATACATATTTAGCTAGTCTTTTGCTTTTGATACAACTTTACCTTTGGTCCACTTTTGGGACTTGTACCCTTATTCTTAGACAACTCTTACAGGGTCAATGAAATATTCTCTTGTATATAATTTTTGGGTTTGCTCCCGCTTCTGTTTCATATGTTGTCATAATTTAATTTCTTATGTTGTTATAATTTAATTTCTGTTTCGTGCCATCCTTATGCTCTTGTTGTTGACTTACCTACTGGCGGGTTATAGTAGGTGGATTATAGGTTGACTTACCTACTTGTGGGTTATCATAGGTGGATTACAAGTTGACTTACCTACTGGTGGGTTATAGTAGGTGGATTACAGGTTGACTTACCTAGTGTTGAGTTATTGTAGGTGTCGCTATGACTCGAGGATTCGATTTGTGACATATCATTAATAATACACAAAAAAATGTATAAGATTATACTCAAAACTTAGCTGAAATATAGGCAAAATATTGTGGTTAAATGCATATATACACCCTAATAAGTCACATTGTCATAAAACTAAACTTTAGAGGTTGGAAACCACCTTAGCTTTGCAACGGGGCTCACAGGGCAACCCCTAAGGTCCGTGAAAACCCTCACAGCGCACCCCCTTTGTCTAGGTGTTTTATGGCATGGTACGATATATGACAAAATTCCTAAGTCTTATGAGATTATAAATTCGACAATATGAGCTCAAACATTATATTATTGTTAAAAAAAAAACTTTCCTAATAAAAGTACTTATTATTTTCCTATGCTTGATTTATCATCTTGAGTTCTCAAAACAAAAATCCAAATAAAATTTTAAAAAAAGTTCTTCCTAAGATCCATGTGCAAACACTAGCTAAAAAACAATTTATTTTCAAGAATAAATTTTTTTATTTAATTCAATAATCACGATCCACAAATAGAGTAATCGCACAGTCCATGTCACAAATTAGCTGAAACGTGCAAAAATGCAGAGTTCTTTGGACACTGAAAAACCCATTTCAAGTGGATCCATATCAGGGTCAGACTCGGTCGGGTTTCTAATTGGTCAAAGGGTCCATTTCGTTGGAGATACCCGCCGGATCGGAACTGTGAAGTACGTCGGAGCAGTAGAAGGCTATGGGGGAATCTGGGTCGGTGTTGATTGGTACAATGGTGACGGTAAGCATGATGGGTCACACAACGGGGTTCGCTATTTCGAAGCCCAAGGTCCAAAATCTGCTTCATTCGTACGACCGCACAATCTTAGCTCCGGTTTCCCACTCCTGAAGGCCCTTGAGTTAAGGTATCATGGAGAATCCACTAAAGAAGAAGAAGGTAAAATTAACTTGATAATTGCTGTCATTGATTCGGCATTACTCTTTTTTCTTTACTCTAGTATTGCCATTTTCTTTTGTGCTTACTTCTTGCATGCCCAAGACTTTTGCTCTCGCTAGTGGCTGATTTTTGTGGTGTTTTTTTTTAAATTTTTTTTTAAATAACAGTGGTGACTAATTTCATAGGGTACAAAGTAATCACCGTGTGTTCTTTCTTCTTCTGGATCTGAGAGAAATTGTAGAAGTAGTATGCTAAGCTTAGTTTCTTCTTTCTTCTCAATGTGTTTTGCATTTGTAATTTTTTTTTTATGTCCTTGGTGTCTGGGCTAGCTTTAGCGCAACTCGATTAATTCCATAGGATTCCTCCCACCAGGTACTTGAGACCTTAGGTTCTCAACCAATTTATGACCACTAGGCCATATCTTGGGTGCACATGTGTATTTTATTTTGTTTTCCCATTTATTCTTATAAAATAAAATGTTATTTTCTTATCAAAATAAAATTAAATGTTTTAAGAGTTGCCTTTTAGGTTCTGTTGGCAAAATAGAATTGCGCTGAAAGATATGTGATTTAACCACATCAAAAACAAAAAAAAAAGATGTTATTGAACTCTGTTAAGGAAAGATTACATGTATCTGAATCAACAATTAATATAGTTCTGTCAAGTGAACAAGCCAGCCAATCTCACTGTGTAGTTTCTGAAAGCATAGGAGCTAGGAAGTCACTCTCCCAGTATCTTAACTATACCTACTAAATGAAGCATGAATAGTTAGTTACTTGGGATCGGAAGCTATGTTTTTCAATGACGGTTTCTATTTGACTCCACCTTTTACCTTATTTTCTTTATCATTTCATATCTTGTTGAACTAAGACATCGTTCTTTGAGCAGTTTTGTACTTCTTTAATTTTTTCTTCTGCATTATGCTCCAGATGAGATGTATGTTCTTTCTGCGTCAAACAAAAGGGTTACTATTGAGCTGCTGGGTAAAGATAAGATTCAAAACAAGCTAAGTCAATTTGAGGAGTTGACAAGTGCATCACTTGCTTATTTAGGGGTTAGCTCAGCTGGACCCCCGGGTCATATCAATACGACTATACCAAGTAATTATGTGCTTCTCCACGTGCCTACTTTTTCCTAATTGTACATGATTGTTCCTTCATATTTTAAAGCTTCGATTTGTCATTTCCAACTTATGTGATATATGCATTTTTTGTTAACTGAAGTCCAAGACTTTAACTATGAGGAACTCGATTATGAAATTTCTTATCTTATACTGTAGCATACTGATTACTGATTTATTATGGTTTGGCCAGGAAGGGAGATATGAGTTTTTAGTCTTTTATTTTTGAGAGTTGTTTATCTTGTCAACTTCACATTTATAGTCGACTGTCCATCTTTTCAAAAGCTTCTTGCTTACAGTTATTCCAATCGAGTTTCCATGTGGGACTTGATACAATCATAAAAAAGAAGAGTTCCCTGCAAAGTATGTTGTGTCAATATGAATATCCATATGGGATACATCAGCTGGATTGCACGGATAGTACAAACTCAATACTGATGGAGCCGCCAAAAATAATCCATGTGGAGAAGTTTTGAGTGGTATTATCAGGGACAGAAATGCGAATTGGGAAGTTGGATTGTCCAAATGTATCCCATCTCCTCAAATACCTTTGGTATCATATTCACCACAAATATCACTGCAGCAATCAGTTTTGTCTTGGTAGGCCTCCAAATAACCCTTCAATATGGGTTGCACCAATTGATTATTGGAATTGATTCTCAGGAAGCTATAAAATTATCACTCAAGACAATGTGTATACTTTAATATTGTAGATGACTACAGATCTATCTTGGATAAGCCCTTGGCCTCCTTTACAACATATCTACCGTGAAGCTAACCAACAACCAGGTGGCTAATGCTTTGTCAAAGGAGGCTGCAAGTTGGATAGCCGAACCAGCTTCCATCCACATATACTGATCCATCAGGAGCCTGCTACCACGTCCAAGCCTACTAAATGTACAAACACAGATGTTGAGTAAACCCATGCACCAATGTAAGAGAAGGTGTGTTCAAACTGAGTGTTGTAGATGGGATTTGAGCTTTGGATCTCGAGGTTGTCGCTTATATGCCTCAACAACTCAAACCTTACCATTGAGGATGATAGTATTTGGGTTCTTATCTGGACAGAAAGCTTGTTTTTTTTTGGGTAAATAAAAGAATGTTATTCCCAAAAGTAATAGTTACAGCATTAGACATTGTTGACCAATTGTCTCTCAAGCAAACAAACTATCTGGAGTAGGACTCACTCTAACATGCCTAAGGAGTCACTACTCATAATGAGGATTTAAAAACAAAATACAAACTGAGTAAGTACAACAATCTATATAAACGAATCTATAGGGAAGCAAGTTAACTACTATAAGGAGATCACAAAAAGACAACTTCATGGCATGGTAGCTAACTACTGAAGCTGTGAATACCATTTCTTTTGATTCCTTCCTCTGACATGGATATGAATAGCTATCTCCATACAAATTCTGTGAACTTGGTAAACCTGATCATATTCTTCACTCCAAATGACAGTGATCACCATTGCAAAGACACATCATATGATGCACCTTTTTTTGCTCTCTTTTTGGCCAAGCTGATGACCCAATCTACCTCATGTTGCCAGGTTCCTATAGGTCTCATAAAGCCCATCCGCTTCAGCATCCTGCACCACAAAATCCTTGTGTAAGGCAGTCAAAGAATAGATGATCCTATGTTTCCATATCATTGTTGCAAAACACGCATGATGAGTCCACTTCAACCCCATATTTGACAAGTCTATCAACAGTAGTTAGCCTCTTCAGCAAGGCCAACCACAAGATAAAATTATGTCTAGGATGAATGCTAGCCTGAAGAGTAGGGATAACAATTAGGCGGTGCGGGGCGGGGTGGGGCGGGTTGAGCTTAACCCGCATAATTTTCAATCCGCCCCTCCCCGCATAATCACTTCTTTTCATTTTCACCCCGCCCACCCCGCCCCGCATGAACCTGCCCCGCGTAGACCCACCCCCCATGAACTCGCGCCGCATACTTTTTTAATATTTTCTTTTTTGTTAAAGTTTGATAATAAAAATGAAATTCATTTAAAAAAATTATTTTTTAATTAAGTTGTATTAATTTAGTAGGATAGTGACTTAAAATTTTATTTTTTTAGAGGTCTGGACACATGTAAGAAATTGTATTATTTTTTATTGAACCATTTTCATTTACTATCTTGAATATTTTAGTTGTTTTAAATAAATTATTTTAATAAATAATGTTCTATCTTATAACATGTAAGATGTTAAAATTAAGTTTGAATCCATATGAAATCACATGTACCCACAACCCGCCTCGCCCGCCATTATTAATTTAAATAAAACCCACTTCAACCCGCCCCGCACAACCTTAAACCCGCCCGCCCCGTATAGCCTTAAATCCACCCCGCTCCGCATCCCCCCGCCCCATTGCCATCCCTACCGAAGAGTGATGCACTTCCAAACAAAGCTACATACAGTTTTTGATGGAACATTTAGCCCCTACTGTCAACAACTCTAGTCTTGTAAAGAGATTAACCTGAAGTCCTGGTGCCTGCATGACAATTTTCCTGGAGTCTATTATCTTCCTAATCACCCAGGTAGCATTCCTAGGGGTGTTGCATGTTTCCACAGTCTCCCCTTTCATATAGTAAATATTCACCTATTTGATCCATACATTGTCCTCCTTTGTAGCTAAAGCCATACTTGTTTAGTTACTGCAGACCTGTTTCAATTAGATAGATTCAAAACATGTTGCCCCCCTACTACTTTGGGCATTCAAACACTACCCAAGAGACCAATGCTCTTTTGGATGGACATATAGAACCTGTCCATAAGAAAATCGCGCAGTGTCTATGAAAAGTTTCATGATCCTCTTTGGGAGGATGAAGATCTGCCCAATACGTTTGGATACCAAACGCTAAAGATTTATCAATCGAAGCCTACCATAGTAACCTAGTAGTTTTGCTGACCAGCATCTCATATAGCAAGGATTTTATCAACTAGGGGTAAACATTGGTCTACAGTCAGTTTCTTGGAGGAAAGAGGCACTCCAAGGTATTTACAAGGCAGAGTCCTTTAGCCAAGTTGCTGTAGTAACTGATGTTTTGCTGAGTCTTTTACCTCAAATATAAAGATGGAAATCTCGTCTATATTTTCATGTAAACTGGAAGCTGCAGAGAACTTTTGAGAGGCCCCTTGTATCAACTCAATAGATGTACTATCAGCCTTGTAGAACAACAATAAGTCTCCAGCAAAACATATGTGCTGTAAACCAAGCTTCTTACATCTGGATGGAACTGGAATTACGGGTTCATTGTAAGCATACTTAGTTCCCTGTGGAGGTACACCATTGCAGTTACAAAGAGGTAAGGTGACATGGGGTCATCTTGTCTAATTAAACATTTGTGAACCCAGACTCCACTTGTGGGATTACATTGGGTATGTTGTATACTAAATACTTGTGAAGTTGAAGGATGACCGAGTGGATCAAAAGCAATCAAGTAGTCCATTGAGTTACTTTTGTCCTCATTAGTTGTAAAAGATTTATGCTTCTCCCGTTTGTTATTTGTTAGAATAGTAATAGGTATATTCAAATCCTACTTAGAATAGGAATAAGAATAGTAGTAGTAATATGAATAGTATATAGTGTCCTACTTTGAAAGGATTGTATTGTAGTGTCCTAGTTGGAAAATGTGTCTATTGTAGTGTCTATAAATAGGGTCTCTCTGTAACAATGTAGAGACAACATTTCAATAGTGCTCTCTCATATATTTCTCACATGGTATTAGAGCCTCTACGATCTTGGTAGAAAATCAAAGAGCTTGTGCTGCCTGCAAGTGGCTATTACTCATATATGTCGCTCGTCTGGCCAATGATTATGTTAGCAAAAGTTGGGTCATCGTGTATCTTTTATGCGACTATTTTCTCATATATAATTAGTGTTGCACCGTGGCATCATTCCGGTGACTACCTTTTTTATATCTAATTTGTGTTGCACCATGCCATCTTTTCGGTGACTACTTTTTCATATTTAATTTATGTAGCACTGTGTCATCCTCCCGGTGACTACCTCTTTTGTGTATCTTATTTGTGTAGCACCGTGCATCTCTTCGAACAACTTTTCATATTTAATTTGCATAGTATCGTGAATTTTTCCGAATTACTTTCTCATATCTGAGTTGCATAGCACTGTGTTTATTTTCGGTGACTCTTCAGATTTGATTTGCATAGTTCCATTCGTCTTTTCGGTGACTCCTCAAATCTGATTGGCGTAGGGTTGTGCCATCATTATGATCCTACCTATATAATTTCTCTTTTTTGATTGGGTTGTGCCATCATTCTAACCCTACCCATATAATTTCTCCTTTTCAATAGGATTGTGTCGTCAATCCAACCTTTTCTGAATAATTTCTTTTTTTCAGTTTGGTCGTGTCATCATTCCGACCCTACCCATATAATATTATTTGTTAGATTGTACCACTTTTAGCAATCAAATCTAATACTCCGGCATATGAGCATGTTCTGGCCAATTTATTGGTGACTTTCTTGTTTAATATTGACTCGTCTATTGATTCCAACATGATCCATACACTTTATAGTTTATACTAAATTTTGAGCATTTTCTGGCGATCATTGCATTATGAAGAAGTCTATATTGAGCAACCACCTAATTTTGTTGCTCTAGTGGAATTTAGTAGCCTTGTATGTCGATTGTGTAAGTTACTCTATGGTCTGAAATAATCTATGCAAGCTTTGTTTGGGAAGTTCAACACTATAACTTATCACTTTGTCTTTTATCGACATTATCTATCAAATCTAGTATTTCATGAGAAGACTAAGCACATTGAGATTGACTGTCAATTTTATGAAGTCGAGTAACCAACTTTTAGATATCTCGCCAAGTTCCTCATCGGTCCTCATATTAATTATATTTGTAACAAGCTATATATATATATATATATATATATATATATATATA
>NC_028647.1:41864927-41890839 GCF_001406875.1 Solanum pennellii
TATATATATATATATATATATATAACCTTAGGCCTGCTTGTGTGCCGCCACAACAGATCAGGATTTCCTTTTAATTTATTTCCAAAACTAGCCTTTCCCTTTCATGAAAAGTTGTGACTTTTATGAAAGATTATGACCTTTCCGAAGGGTTGTGATTTTTCCAAAGAGTTGTGACATTTTCGATAAAGCGCAATAAACATTTGTTCACACTACCCTTTGTTGTCTATTATATATAGAAGAATTTCCTCTCATTTTAAAACAACAAAAATTCTGAACTTCTTTCTTCTGCACAATTAGATATTCGTGAACTTTGCTCTAGTTGAGTGGCTTACTGACACTATTATTTTTGTATCAATATGTTGGTGAATAAAATCGTTCCATCCTATGAGGATCTAATTATTTAAACCTCATGTATTAGAGGGGAATAATTTTCTTAAGGGGATATTGTGCATTCAGTGAACTCGATTTTTTCCTTTCTAATTTCATTTTATTTTACATATCCTTTTATTTTTTTACGGTCATAATTTATGCTTATGATGTTAATTATTGTCTTTGAGTTTATGTTTTAAAAAATCGGTTGTTTATGTTTCTGCAAAGTTATTGTCTCCAGTTATATTGAACATATACATATAGTAGGTATATTCATTGTGCAGAAAATAATTATCGTACTCAATTCCAAGAATTCATGTTTTGATATTCTATATAAAATCGTATAACTTAGTACTATATTTAAGCTTAAATAATATCTATTTTAACATAGATATGAAGTTTCTCACTTATCGATTGAAGATATTCATTATACAAGTTTAAAAGTTATAATGGCTTTCATGTTCAAGCGTAATTTCTATTTTGAATCTGTAAACAAATTTTCAAATTTTTCTATTAGGCATATCACTATTGTATAATCTATGCAACTTAAATGTGTTCTTTTTCTTACGAAATGCCTTTGTATATATATTCTTATTTTCTTCTTTATTTTCCTTTTAATGTTGATTAAAGAATCAATTAATTATTATTTCCTGTACAATTAATTTCATTTCACATTATTTGTACTAGTATTTTCATCCTAAGAGTCAAAAGGCCTACAATCTCTAAATTCCACGGGGTCTTAAGAAGACCATAGCACAATGAAACAAAAGATGCATATATGTGACACCAACTGATCGGGATTAAGGTTAGCATGTTGGTACACTTAAAATTAGGTGATGTGTTGTCAGGAGTGCTTAGAGTACACTTAAAATTAGGTGATGTGCTGTCAGGAGTGTTTAGATGTATATATCAGTAAAAAGTAATGAGAATTTCTAGTGGTAGAGAACCCTTAATTTGTCTTAAAAGACAAGCTTTTGAGTGTGAATGCAATATGCGCAAATGGATGTTGAGGATTCATAGCTGACCTTAACTAGTTAGAGATTGAGGTGCATGTTGCCTTTACATTTTTGTTGTTCAGTTTCATGTTTCAGCCCCATGAACTTTCCTAAGAGGAAACAAACTTTTACCTGAACTTTACATGCTTCTGTTGCAGGACTAAAGGAGCTTGATTTGAGTGGAAACCTGCTTTCTGATTGGAAGGTAATGCATTGCTTCTCTGAGTGAAGTTGGATCCTATTCTGTTTGGTTGTGTAATTTCAGCAGATTGCTGATTGTAACCAGATTCTTCTCGGATGCACTCTCTACCTGTTGATGACTGATTATGCGATGTGATGATTTTTACTTGTCCAATTTTGGGTATAGATTAAGAAGTTAATTTTGACCACATGATATGCTCTTCAAAGAAAAACTTCTTTTGTAAGTAGTAAAGAAGGTTAACTAGCTACTAGGAAAACATTAGATCATGGTTCAAATCTGAAATGGTTAATTGCATGTTAAAGCTTAATAGTTTCAAGGGTCTGTTGGATTGTAAGTGTCTTGAACATTAGACTGAAAACTTGTCATGTGAACTGGTTAAAACTTAGATATCAAATGGGAAGGAGATGGGAAGATTGTGTTCATGCTGATTTCCTTTTCCATCATACTTTACTCAAAGTTTACTTTCTTAGATATAATATATTGGATTTTCAACTCTAAAAGGGGCAATTAAACTCTGACCTTGTCTCAAGAAAGCATGAGTCCAACTTTTTGGTTGTAATGTTTAGTTGTACTGCAGGATGTAGAGAATCAAAGTCAAAAGAAAACTCATATAATTAATTGCAGGATTCTTTGTATTCAATCATTTTTGTGCATTGTTGTAATACAGAACTGTGGTACCAGTGCTTTTGCTCTCTCTCTATTAAAAAAATACTGTTTAGCTGAGCAAGCATATCTTCACAGGAAATCGCTGCAATCTGTAAAGAGTTACCAGCTCTTGTAACTCTGAACTTATCATACAACAGCATGTCTCACGATATAAGTGGGATGCCCCTGCTAAATCACATCAAAGTTGTTGTTTTGAACCACACCGGTATAGGCTGGAAACAGGTGAGAGCAGCCTTTTGCTGTCTTCTTCCATTTAACTTAATCGTTGATTGAGTTAGAGGTACTTGATTTGGCAGGTCGAAATGCTTAAAGACTCTATCCCTCTTGTTGAAGAGCTCCATCTGATGGGAAATAAGCTGAGAGGAATAACGGTGTGTTTTCCCTTATTAGAGTTATTGGCAGTTAAATCTCAATTTTCTGCTGTTAATTGTTAATATCCACAAGTTTTATGAGTTCTTCCTTACTGAAGATAAATAGCTGTCTTATGCCATTATCTTTTCATCTTTTTTGTTTCTTTTTGTGATCTCTCTCTTAGACGGGGAAAATTGTCATATAACAAAACAAACAAGTGTTAACTCACTGTCTAGTAAAAATCCTTCCAATTTCACTGATATATGCATAAGCGTGCTAGGAGCTATCGAAAATAACGTTGTGATTTGAACCCATGAGTTTGCACGATGATTCATCTGTTATCTAGCATAAACTTCATTGTGACTCCAACATTTGCTTTTATTCCTGGAGCATCATCATTTTCTTATGACGGAATAGATCATCTGCGAGATAAGAGGATGATGAGGATTTTTGGAGGTGCTCTCAGCTATGGTTGCAAGATGATTGTGGGATACACAACCAAATATTCCAGATAGAATGCCAAATTTAGTTTTGTCTTGCCATTTCTTATATTTTAACAGGAATATCCACATATCTTGACTCTCATATTGACCACTCAGGTTTTAATGAGATTCTGCATGGTAATAACAAGTATTTGCTTAATTTTGTTTGCCACATGAAAATTGGGGTATAAAGTTTGCTACTGCATTCAGTCGTTAGTTGGGAGAACATTTAACCGTGTCGAAATCAATTAAACAGATTATGTCCAGACAAATGCCGGTTCCAGAATTACCAGAGCAGAACTTTTAAATTTTCAGATGGAAGGCATATATACTGTTTGAAAGTTCCTACTAAGTCTATCCTTTGAGTAAAGTGCTCATCAATGATCATATTCATTTCCTCGTAACTGACATCAAGTACAATTACTATTCTACTACTCATGTCTGTAACCAATAGAGTACTAAATGAACTTATATATGAAGTACAAGGATGAATCTCTGCATATATGTAAATTAGATAGAGGTCTCATGGTTAATGAAGTGAATTGAGAACCATGAGGTCTCTGGTTCAAATCCCAGCGGAGGTAAAAACTCTTGGTAATTTGTTTCATTTGTCCAATCCTTGGTAGATAGAGTTACCCCCTACTTGTGTTGGTGGGATGTAGCAGGTACCTTGTGGAATTAGTCGAGGTACGCGCAAGCTGGTCCACACACTACAATTATAAAAAAATGATCTAAATTATTCACTGATTTGCTTAAAGTTTTTTTTTTCTTTTCCAGCCATTATCTTCAGATATTGTTCATGGATTTGATTCTCTCCGTCTTCTCAATTTGGAGAATAATTTAATAGCTGCCTGGGATGAAATCTTGAAGCTGTCACAGTTAAAAAGGTGATGCAAATTAATGTCCTTGTCTAACACATTACAGTTATGTTGCATGTCAATGAGATTCTAGTTTGCCTTCTTACATTCAGATTGGAACAGCTCTTTTTGAATAACAACTGTATCAGTCATATCTGGTACCCTGATCATAATCCATTATCTGAACCACCCAACAGTCTTGAACTTCTTCGGGAAAGCTTTAGGCCTTTCCAGAATCTTCGTTGCCTTCTTGTGGGTAATGCTGCAACTCTTTCTTGAATTAGTATTACTCCTGATATTTAATTGAGATTTAACTGGTAGGTTACTTGTTGCATTTACAGGAGGGAACAAAATTGAAGACTTTTCTTCTATTGATACACTTAATCTTTTTCCTAATTTGTTGGTAAGATTTTTTAAAGCATTTTGTCATGAGGTATTTGGATAATTATTTGTTACTATAAGTTAAACTCTTATCTGGAAAACGAATGTAATAAACCGTGTTTGTATCTAAATTCTTGTGGTGGAGCTTCATATCAAGTGATCTAAATATTTTGGTGTTACACGTTAGATACATATCTTGAGATTATGCAGGCACTACATGCGTATCTTTTTCTTTATCCTTCACTATCTTCCATAATACGTTGCTGGTATGATAATTATGACATAATGTGGTTGTTTCCATTGGATCTCACTTCGTATCCAAATGGTTCTTGCAATTTAGAACTTTGCATTTTACTGGAGGGGGATAACCTGTTCTCTTTGCATTTCTTATGGGTTTATGAGAACTATAAATTATGATGTTTTTTTATTGTATTAGTAGCTGACTTTTACTTGTATACAATAAAAAGTTTTTCCATCAATAAGTCTCAACAAGCTAAGTGCAAGCTAGCTTTTAAAGCTATAGCCATGTTTAAGCTGTACGTGTTGTCACTAATTTGAGCTATGTTCTGTCTTTCACATTGTATTGAAGCGTTTGAATCTTGAGTAGGCATTTATCAGGCATTACTATAGTCGAACAAATAAATAAAGAAATTTTAAAAGAATATCACTGTTGAGTAACAACTATTCTAGACATACTTATTCTTCTCAAGGAAAGCTACTCTAAAGATACTACAGTTGTCAAAAAATGTTCAAAATTTCTAAGTGCTTAAAACCTTGCAATGGTCTATTTGGTATAACACAATGGAAAGAGCTAAACTGACATGTCAAAGGTTGTGTGTATGTGCAACTCTTATTGCTGTAAGGAAGAAATGAAGTCCCATTATTCTCTTCCGTTGTCGAAGTTCTTTCATCATTAAAGACCAAAGTTTGCTAATTTCAGTGAACCACAATTTACTTGCTTGCTATCTATACAAGTGTAGCTCCTAGAAAGTTTAACTCTCTACAAGCCTTGGGATCTTGTTTCAAATTCATGTTATTGGTCAAATTTTGGTAGGATATAAGGCTTTCTGAGAATCCAATAGCAGATCCAAGAAAAGGTGGTGTCCCCCGGTTTGTTTTGATTGCTCGTCTTGAAAAAGTTGAAATTTTAAATGGAAGCCAGGTAAATCCTCATATTCTATTAACTCATTTTTGCAAGCATTTGAAGTTGCTCAAGTCTTTCGTTCCTTCTATCTCTTTCAGGTTAGTCCTCGAGAGAGGAAAGACTCTGAAATTCGGTATGTTCTCTTTCTTATGTATCATGTGCTAATAAATTCAGAGTGATTACATCTGGATCATTATTATTTACCTCTGCATCTAGAAATGTTTTTTTGGTAAATTAATTAAATGATATCATAAAAACATCAAGAAGATGCGAAGTTACAAAGGAACAAATGAAGCTTCTCAAAACAGAATTTTTGAAGCATGCTTTGTAGAAGACCTGTAAAAACAGCGAAAAGAAATCCCTACATCTCTACTGAACTAGAGATAGGGAACTTATGGTAATGAATATCATGAGTCCATGTTTTAACTAATCTTCGTTATTATGTTTTAATTAATCTTTGAAGAACCGAAATTCTATTGAATTTTTTTAAAAAAATAACATAAATAAATAAATGTATATATATACACACACATATATATGTGTGTGTGTGTGTGTGTGTGTGTGTGTGTGTGTGTGTGTGTGTGTGTGTATTCCTTAACTAAAAAACAAAAGTCAACTAGCAAGTAAAATTAATCATGAAAAAATCAAAGTAGCAACAAATTTATAATTCAATAGTTAACTTCAAATGTTAATTCCCAAGACAAACCCAAGCGTATTTTTGCCGATCTACGTCATGTAAGGGAATCCATCTTCATCCTTGTTTTTCTCGAGAAGTAGTTGGAGGCACAATGTTCTTGACAAAGACAAACATGGTCTTTTTAGCGCAATAAGTGTTTCATGGTAAGACACATCATCACTTCTTTTTTTAAGATAAAGGTAACTGTCTATTCACAGTAGGCTCATCATCAAACAAATGATGAGCATAGGTCACTTTCAATCTCATCAGAGCATGCCAAAACTACCCTATTGGAGGTTACAAATTTCCTATGAAATCAACAAAAAGTTTTATATCCCCCACCATATTTTGCTTACACGAAAAATACAATAGACTAAGGCAATTCATTCTAATCTTCTGGGTCTTATCCTCAAAGCATCTTGCATTTCTTTCTTTCCGCGGAGTCCACCATATGCAAGCTGGGATTAACTCCCACCAATCTTCACCAGAACGTCTTCTTCCTATCTCCTCCCAGTTGCATAATATGTCCTTAGTAGTCCTTGGCGTTACCCAATATACATTAGTATACACAGAGACATGTTCCATAGGTTTGTAGCCACTTTGCAATGGAGGAAAAGATGCCCATCAACTTCTGCATCTTGATCACACATGAAGCACCTCAAACATATTTCTCTCCCTTTTTTCTGAAGCACTTCATGAGTCAAATATGCCCTTCTACATACCAACCAAGCCAAACTTGATTTTTTAAATGTCTTATTATACTTTGATTTTTCCTCATTTTATTTTTCATTCGCACCGAAAACCATTTTAAAAACACTGAACCAAATCAAATTAGTTCGGTTTGGTATTGGGTGCACACAGTTTTTGAAAATCAAAAATTGAATCGAAGAACCGAACGCCCACCCGTAGTCTGGTGGATAAAACCTATTTGTCTCTTTATGTTTGAAATATATTAACTGCGTACCCATCATGTACAGAAAAAGTGTCAGTCCATTTATTTAAGTTTAACTTCAAATTTTTTGAGTTATATTGAAATTCTGGGAACTTCTGAACAGAAGCCAAAAAACTAAAGGGAAGTTGTTATTCTTCTTTCTCTTTTTTTTTTTTTGAAACTTGCAACTTTTTGTATTCCTCAGCATTAAGGGCGCTATGTTGGCCACCTCCAAAAAACTGTTACAGTTATTTTTTTTTGAGAAGGTAACATTGTGTATATTCATTGAAACCAGTGCTTGGGTTGCACTATACCATATTTACAGCTTGTCAAAAAGTAAGAAAACTGAATCTGAATCCTAACAGGAACCTAGGATATCTATAATGGATTCAGTGTCCTCTAAATACTTTTGCTTGCACCAGAAATAGAAAAGCCTGATACAATTTGATCTTTTGGAGATCACAATTCTTGCTCACAGAACATCTAGCATTTCTTTCTTTCCAAACAGTCCACCAAATACAGGCTGGGACATCCTCCATCTATCTCTATCTGCAGCTCCAACCCTACTCCCCAACTGTATAAAAGATGCGTGATTCTGTTAGGCATAGCCCAAGCAAAACCCTTGAGACTAATGAAAATCCTCCATAGTTGGGATGTTATTCTGCACTAGAGAAACAGATGATTGACTGTCTCAACCTCTTCCCCACATAAATAGCATCTAGAATACATGGAGAACTTCCTTTTCTTGAGATTTTCATGTGTTAAAATTGCTTCTCTTGCCAGAAGCCAAGTGAAACATGACACCTTGAAAGGGATTTTAGGTTTCCAAATCTGTTTCCAAGGCCAAAGAGAAGGTCGTTGTCCATCTTGATTTAGCAACTTATATGCAGAGTTTACCTTGAATGTGCCTTTGTTATTTCTGCTCCACCATAATCTATCAAGTTCATCCCTTGTTTCTGTAAAAGCTTCCAACCTACCAAAAAAATCAGTCACGGTCTCGATTTCCCAGTCATTGGAATTCCTTCTAAACTGGAAATTCCATCCATGTTGTGTCCAAACCTCAGCTACACTCGCTTGTTTATTCACTGCCAAGTCATGCATCTCTGGAAAGATACTCTTCAACCTAATGTTGCCCAACCATTTATCCTCCCAAAATGAAGTCTTGATGACATTTCCTACCCTGATGGTCGTATTGATCTTCAAGAGAGGCCACAAGATTCTGATGGACTTCCATAGGCTTACTCCATATGGTGTAAGTACCTCCTTTGTCATCCACTTGTTCTCTTCTCCATATTTTGCTCGAACTACTTGTCCCCAGTATGGTTGATGCTCTTGAGAATACCTCCATAACCACCTTAGTCTAAAGGCTTTGCTCTGCTTTTTCAAATTCCTTACTCCAAGACCCCCGTGTTTCTTCCCCGGAGAACCTTGTTCCACTTGACTAAATGTTAGACATTGGAATCATTTTCCTGTGTCCCTTTCCATAAGAAATCCCTCCTAATTTTGTCAAGTCTTTGTATCACCCCATTAGGAATAGGGAAGATGGACATCATGTAAGTAGGTAAGGCATCCAAAACTGAATTAATGAGAGTGACTCTGTCTCCAAAGGAGATATATTGAGATTTCCATCTGGTAAGCTTTTTCTCACACTTTTCAATCACTGGTGTTCCAGATGTTCAAAGCCTTTGATTTGGCTCCTAAGGGCATGCCCGATAAATGGTAGGCAAAGAACCTACTTCCCCTCCCAAAATCCATGACAGTTCCTCCATATTAGAAACATTATTAAGAGGATACAACTGACTCTTTCTCCAGTTGATATGCAAACCTGAGATTCCTTCAAGCAACACCAAAATTGATCTTAAAACCAATAGTTGTCCCTCATTAGCATCACAAAATATTAAGGTGTCATCTGCATACTGTAAATGAGTGACTTTCATGTTGCCATTTGATATTGAGGTTTGAGTTGTGGCTACCTCAAAACCCCTGAGTCATTCGTTCTCTCTAGCCACCTGTATCATGTTATTTAGGTCCTCCATAACAATGATAAAAAGGAAAGGAGATAGGGGATCTCCCTGCCTCAGACCCCTTTGAGCAGGGAAAAAACCTTCTGGTGCACCATTTATAAGGATTGAGAATCTGACAGTAGAGATGCAATACTTGATCCACTGAATCCACCTCCTTCCAAAACCCATACATGTAAACATCTTCAACAAAAACTTCCAGTTCACGTGGTCATATGCCTTTTCTATGTCCAGTTTGCACAAAATTCCTGCCTTTCCTTGGGTAATTCTTAAATCTACTATCTCGTTTGCAATTAGAATGGCATCCATTATTTGTCGATTTTTAATGAATGCCATCTGTTGAGCATCCACTAGCTTGTCAACCACTTTCTTCAGCCTTTCAGTAAGCACTTTGGATAACAACTTATATACACTTCCGATGAGGCTGATGGGCCTAAAATCTCTCAGTTTCTTGGCACCATTCTTCTTTGGGATCAAAGTAATGTAGGTGGCATTAAAGCTCTTCTCAAAGATATTGTGAGAATGGAAATTCTTAAAGGTATCCATGATATCCTTCTTCACTACATCCCAACACTTGATAAAAAACCCCATTGTGTAACCATCTGGACCAGGAGCTTTGTCCATGGCACACATCTTCAGACATGCTAGTACTTCTTGCTCCTTAAATTCCCTTTGTAGCAGTTCGTTTTCTGCTTCAGTGACCATTGGACAGTTGATTAGGTTGCTGGAAGGTCTTCTATATGAGGTTTCTGAATAAAGCTTCTAACAAAAACCAATAATCTCCCCTTTAATTCTCTCTGGATCCTTCAGTGTTTCATCTTGAATTATCAGTTGATCAATGTTGTTGCATCTTTTGTATGCATTGGCCACTTTGTGGAAATACTTGGTATTTTTGTCCCCCTCTTTCAGCCACAAAGTTCTTGATCTTTGTCTCCATGCTATCTCTTCAATTTTAAGATGTTCTTCATAGTTCATAATCAAAGATGCCTTCATTGCTGATTCTTCCTCTGATAGGATTCTATTTTCCATTACCGCATCCAGCATAACTAACTGACTTAGGATTTGGACCTTTTGTAACCCTAGATTGCCCAAGCTGGTTCTACTCCACTCCTTCAATTTGCCTTTTAGGGCCTTGAGCTTACACCCAAGGATATAATCAGGCTTACCCGTGAATAAAAAAGACTCCCACCATTCTCTAATTTTTTTCCACAAAACCCTTTGTGTTGAGACACCATTTATCAAACTTGAAATAGGATTTGTTTTGCTCCCAAGCTCCACATTGTAGAGCAATGGGACTGTGATCTGAGCACAATCTCGGTAACACCACTTGTTGAATTCTGCTAAAGTTGGCATCCCACTCCTTGGAAATTAAAATCCTACCAATTCTAGAAGCAACATTGTTATTGTCCCCTTTAAACCAAGTGTAGTTACCCCCTACCAATTTTAAGTCCACAAAGTCCATATCTTCAATAAAATCAGAGAACTCTATCATACGTAGAGTTCTCCTTTTGCAATTTCTCTTTTCTGATGGATATCTTATGATGTTGAAATCTCCACACACTGCCCAAGGTCCCTCAAAAAGACTTCTAACAGCACCTATTTCATCCCACACATGCTCTCTCTCAACTCTGCCATTAGGAGCATAGACTCCTGTTATGTGGCAATTGAAATCCTGAAGCACTGCCTCAAACTTGCAGGTGAGGGTGTTGGAACCTGTTTCCAGCACTTCCCCTTTCCATGATCTACTGTCCCATAACCTCAAAATGCACCCCTCCCCCCCTTCCCTAGTGCCACTTGGTTGTAAACAAGCATACTTAACCCATCTACCACCCCAAATCTCTTTTATTATATCATGGATCTCCCCCTCTAACTATGACTTTTGTAGACATACAATGTCAGCCTTCCAGTTGGAGATTAAACTCTTCACAGATCTCCTCTTATCCCCACTATTTTAATCCCCTAACATTCCAGGACACAGGTTTTACATTCATTGTAAAACTTTGTCCTCTTTCCCCCTCTCTCTCTCTTCCCCTCACATTTGAAATTAATATCAAAAGAAGTCAGCATTTTCAATTCCTGAACCCCCTTGTACCTAAACCTTTTGCTAATAGAATCACTTTCCATCTTCATAGCATGTCTGCAACTGCCTATTTGCACAAGTAGCTCCAGAGATTCCTCCTCATGTCCTTGAAAATCCACACCAAACATTTTTCCCAGCTTGATAAGATTTTGTCTTACCCACGTAGATGTCTCCTTCTCTTTTTGTACTGCGGAGGTCATGTCATTTTGTAGGGGATACGCATCCTCCACCACCCACTCCTCAATTTGTTTGTCAGTCTGCATGCTTGATGTGGAATTTTGATCCTTCTGAATTTCCAGAAATAAATCTGGTTTATCACTTCTAACCTCCATCCCCATCGTTTTAGGGGGATTCGAAGCATCTCCTGATTTTATAATTGAGTTCCCATTTTCTGCATGCCCTTCCTTTGCTGTAGTATCATGTTGTAGAAGAGTGCTCTTAAGAACTGGAGCATGGTCCTCTATTTCAAAGCATAAAGGATCAATAAAGGCTACCTCACTTGGGCTTGATAAGTCATTTAAAATGATATTTGCTCTATCAGGCCCAATCTTTTTTTATTGCCCCAGCCCAAAAAGTTTCTCAAACAGACTTGGGTCTCCACTTCCTTAGCACATGAGTGTGGGGTCTCATTTAAAAAGACTCCAGCTGTCTCTGGGAGCCCCATGTGCCCCATCTGCACACCTTCTGACTTTTTCAAAAAGTTTTGTCCTTTCTCTGTAGGAGACAACTCTATTACCTGTTGGTCCAAAGACTGTGCAGACCTCCAGTTTCTTTGCTACACTCTCCCAGCTCCGGCATGACTAGCTGATGATTTTCTTCTACCGCCGGCGTCAAGATTTGGAATCAAACTTCCCTCTCTACCCAAATTGGGATAAAAAAATTTATCCCGTTTCTCTCAATTGAAATCTCGCTCTGGCAGTTTTTTCCATCTCCACTGATTTTAATTCTTGCTCACTTTAAATGGTTCTTCAAACCCGTCTCCTCCTCAGTTTCGACCCATCCTCCGCAAAGATTTCCAATTTCTGTGACGATTCTTTGTGACCAGAGTTGTAGAGGTACTCCTAAAAGCTCTAATCCAAGTGGATTTGGCTTTTTGATTGGAATCTTCACATCCGACTACTGGGTTCCACCACTGAAGATTAAATTTGATCTTCTCCCACCTCCACTCCCTCTGTACGATTTGTTCTGCCATGTGCCTGTTTGTAAATTCGAAGAGGAACATGTTGTTGGCCATCTCGTAAATGTTCATCCCAAACACTCCTTTCCAAGAGTCTGCAATCCATCTTCTGATGTCTGATAAAGAGGGAAGTTGTGTTTCTCCCTCATCAAAAGTGCCCACAATGCACCTCTTGAAAAGTCCAGTGTCTCTGTAACTTGAAGGTTTCCTTCACTGTACGAGATCTTCGTCTCACCAGAAGTGTTTGATCTCCATTTGCTTTCCCCAGCTGCTGTGGCATAAGAGAGGTCCTTAAAAAGTTTGGGTTTTACTGCATTCTTCAGTTGGTGATAGCATTGAATGAACCTCTCTATCTTAGAGGCTATCTCATCCCACCCAACATCTATAGCTAACTCTGGAACTATTATAACTTATCTTTCCCGACCATCAAGAGTTAAAATGCTCAAGAATCTACCGTACTCATTCAGTTTCCTAGTGCAGAAAGTCTCAGTGAATCTTTATTTGTATTTCCATCTTCTGATTCCTTTTTCTCTATCCTTGGATGCTCCCTTGAGGACTGTTCAGAGCCATTTCATGATTTTCGCACTCATGGAAGACCTTCTCATCAGTTTGCAGCTTCACTCGACCCACTCAAACCAAATGTCTCTCCCCACTGTCCATCTTGTGATATTGAAAGACTTGAAGCCTGCGTTGAAATATATCCTGTTTTCCTCCATCACAGATCAAGAGAGGAAGAGCTCTGCTAGTGAAAGAAAAAAATAATGAAAAAAAGAGAGTTCGGTGAAAAAGCTACCACAGAATGTGGGAGTTAAGAGTAGAAAGAAAGGACGTTTCCGGCAAGGAGTTGCCAGAAAGAGAGTTTTCTCTCTCCTATAAGTAGGAGAAAAGGGGCTGTTACAGTTATTGTTCTTTCTCTTAATCCTGCATCAGCTGTTCTTTAAGAAGTATGGCTGTTAGACATCTTACTGTGGGATGAACTAAAAACTAAAGCCTCTGCCTCACTTAATGCAAGTTATTTATGTGTTCTGTTTTGGACTTTGCAAATATGAGGCATTATTTGTTGGTTATTGTGATATTCTTAACTTGTTTTGATATTTTGTTTCCTTTTTTTATTTTGAGAGAAAGGTAACCATTTGTATTCATAGTAAAGCTCAGAACCAAAAAGCTACTGAGCTGTGAACTTTCAAACAAAAGTATAGAGGGATCATGTTCTACACAAAATCTTATACATTGTTCATTAAATCTAACAAATTCCCAACTACCCCTACATATTCTGTTTACACACACAAAAAAAGAAGGCAGACAATTCATCCCGATTTTTGGGATGGAGTTGCTGGTGTGTTAAATTTTTTTTGAGTTTCTTTACTTCCAAATAATCCACCATACGCAAGCTGGAATGATCATCGGCCAATCTTCTACATTGATTCTCCTCCCCACACTCTTCCATCAGTTTAGGATATCTATAGGAGAACTAGGCATAGTCCAATTTATGCCAAGAATACAAAAGAAATTTTCCACGGAATTTTAGTTCTCTTGCAATGTAAGAAAAGATGCTCATTGCTTTCACATTCTTGACCACATAAAGGACATCTTGAACAAATCTGAAGGCCTCTTCTATGTAATTTCTCTTGGGTCAGGCAGGCTTTCTGTTTTGATTTGCAAGCATTGGTGGGATGAGGCTGGTGTTTTGTTACGTTCTTGCTGATTGATTCTTTGGGAAAATACACTAACTTGAGTCACTTTACTAGATTTTAGTGGAGTCATTGTTCAGATAATAGACTATAAATCCTTCTTCAGGTATGTCCGTTTGGTCATGTCTAAATGCCAGGATCCAGAGGAAATCAAGAAACTTCACCCCAGGTATATATTTTATTTATGTGTAAACTTGTCTTCAAAATATTTTGATATGGCTAGTATATCAAGAAGCTAGCATTTCGTATCTTTGGTCTCTTGAAAATTTTATCTTGTTTCATTTGTACAAACTGTTTCGAGGATGTTTTGAAAAAAAATCTACTACCTACATAGAAAATTATACTTCAACCTATTCCTCTGTTTTTTTATTTACTTGCTTATATCTAAGTTATATGCATCGATAGGGTTAACTTTTACACGATCAGGTTATTTTGACCTTTTATAGAAGATTGTTTCCCTTTTTTTAAGATTGCCAATTTAATGTTTGTATATAAAATTTGTCTACTCTCTACTGTTGCATTTCAAGTGACTTACTACTGAATTTTTTTTACACCATCAATGCATAGAACTTATACTCATATGGTATCCTTTTGTTTCTTAAGTAATTTAAGACTATTAACTGGTTATCAAAAATGTAACTAAGAGTATTACCTAGGACCCTTACTAGTGCTCTGAAGTATGTGTTAATTGAATCAGATTTGTGGAGCTGAAAAAATTTCATGGGATTGAGTATGAAAAGGCTGCAACTGGAGCAACAGGTCCACAAAAACTGTCATCGAGCCTCATTTGTATGGACTATCAACTCTAAACTTCTCCAAAAATAGATTAGATTCTAAAATCTGATTCAAGAAAATGCTCTTACCGGTTATGCTCGCCTCTGCAGCTATTACCCTGAAGTGTGTTGCAGCATCAATTGGTGAAAAAGTCCCATTAACTAAAAAGCTGCCGGCAACAATAACAGTATGATCTTTTCATTTAATAGCCAAGCATTTGATTCCTCTATAAGGTTTTTACTCATCTCTTGGTTCAATTCAGGTTGGCAAGCTGAAAATCCTATGTGAGAGTTTCTTCAAGATAAAATCTGTTAAACCGAAGTTGTTTATTCAAGAAGAGGTACGTATCAGTCACTTAGATTTCATGAATAGATGATATAATGGATCAAACCCCCCTTAAACAATCACATTTTTACAAGTTTCATACTCAAACCATGCCTACTTTATGTTACCCCCTGAACTATAACTTTTAAGTGCTAAACCTCCCCTAAACTGTCACATTTTTATTAGTTTCATACTTAGACTATAGGGTTACGAGCAGGTGCTAAACCCCCTGTCATTATATGTTATGCAAGTGTGTTCACCCTCCAAAAAGCTTTTAAAAAATGTCCATTGGCACTACACGTGTTAAATATTTTTTCTTTCATGTTTTGTTTAGATTATGAATTGCTTTAATTATAACATAAATTCTAACTAAATAAGTAAACTAAAGAAACACAAAAGATAAAAGTAAAGATGAAACATAAACTATGCCTAGGTTTACGTATGAAACTAATAAAAACATGACAGCTTAGGGAGACTTTGATTTATTGTCTCTTAATAGATTTTTGAGTACTTTACCTAGCTATAGAACACTCCCTCCGTCCACTTCTATTTGTCATTGTTTCTTTTCTTAGCAGGCTAACATTTTATGATGCATTTTTCATCATATTGATATGGAAAAAAATTGCACTTTATAGTACTTTTTCGCATATTTTTTGAATATCTAATTTTTTTGTTTAAAATATCGAACAAGTGTAATCTAATTTAACTTTGAAAATTAGTCAAATTGACTTTCAGAAAGCGCAACATGACAATTAAAAGAGAAAGCGCAACATGGCAATTAAAAGGGGATAGAGGCAGTATTTTAAAAATTACGTTACATATTTTTAGCACAAAAAATCATCTTGAAAAAAATATTTTAGCACAAAAATTCATCTTAAAAAAACATTTTTAGCACTTTAATATAACATACAGTAGCCATACCTAGGGGGTTCAGTGTTCGGGTTGGGTTGGTTTCTATTAAGAGCAACTTTCATATATAGCAATCACAAAATTCATATTTGTATGCTATAGCAAAGTTTGCATTATTGCGCTCCATAGCAAACATAAATATGTATAATTCCCTATACATATACAAAAAAATCAATTGTATAATTTGCTATACATATACAAAAGAAAGCAATTGTATACAAGTCAATTGTATAATTTGTGTATGTATAAAACGAGAAAGAAAGACGAAAGAAATTCGGGCAGGGGAATATTTGTATTGTATAATTATAACTGTATAGGACGAAGATATATATATTTGCATGTGTATATACAATTTTCTCTCGCTTTATACAAACAGAAACGTAATTCATACATTTTTTTCTGTTTGTATAAGCGATAGAGGCGAGGGTGGCGAGCGAGATCTGGGAGATGGGAGAGAGGGGAACAAAAATATATGTATATATATAATTTTTTCTCGCTTTATACAAACACGAACGCATTTTATTCATTTTTGTTTGTATAAAAGTGAGAGGGAGCTAGCGAGAGAGGGAGAGTGGCGAGCGAGAGTTTGAGGGAGAAAGGTGACTGGCAAACTGTTTGCTACAGGGCACAATTAAACCAAAGTGTGGTTATAGTATTTAAATTGATTTATTAGTTTGTCATTATGTACAATTTCCCCTTCTATTAAGCCAGAATCAAACCAATTTAATTGGTTTTTTAATTATTAAAATCAAATGTAAATATATCATAAAGGGAAAAAGAACAAATATACTCCAAACTATCGTAAATGATATGCAAATACCCTTTGTCATACTTTTAGGACATTGATGCCCCTACCGTCCAAAAAATAGAGCATATGTACCCTTTATACTAACGGACATACATGTGTCATAATTTTATCTGCCAATTAAATATCGGATCGACGGATAAGATTGTACCACATGTTCCTATCTAGTGAAGGGCATATATGCTCTAGTTTTTATACGACAGGGGCATCAATGTCCCAACAGTATGACAGAGAGTATCTGCATACCATTTACGATAGTTCGGGGATCTATTTGTCCTTTTTCCCTAATATAAATTATTCGTTTAATTGCTTTTTAAAAAATTGGTAAATTGATTTATCAGTTAAATTGTTATCGATTTGGGTTTAGTTTGGTTCGATTATTCCGTTTTTAACTATAACATAAGTATATACTCTTCAGTTTTCTACCATTATTCCTTGATATTAAACAAACAAATAAAGTGAATTTCTTTTATTAGGTAAATGTAACATCATTTCTTTAAAAACCTAAAACATACTCAGAATAAGTTAAATATATTTAATTATGCAATGTTTTTTTTTGTTGAATCAAGTAATATTTTGTATTCAAGCTAGTCCTTAGGTAGTACTGAAAAATCATATTTACAAAAGTGAAATTAGATACAAAGTATGCCAAAAGTAAATCAGACCTAAATGTTATCTAGCACATCTAGGATTGATTCTGTATCCCCAGAGTACAATTTAGTACACCAAAAGCAAAATAACAAAATACAATTTAGCTTAATCTTTTGTACTGAATTGCACCTATCCTCAAAGCATCTATCATTTCTTTCTTTTTAATTTGTCCACCATATACATGAAGGGATGATCCTCCATCTCTCTCTATTATTGGTCCAGCTAAAAAGAGTGTAAGCAACCTTGCTTGGCAGGGAAAAACTTCAACTATAGATTCAAAAAGAAATGATATTTCAAGAACTAGAAAAATATCAAGGATAAAAACTCTCCCAGGCACATCTCCCTAGGCTTCTTTCTTAGAGGTCCCTTCTAGACCTAGATTACCCTTTTTTCGGCGATATCCAATCACCGGAGTCCAGTTTTCCTACCTTCTTCAACTCTTTTTCACCCTCCAATTACTCTCTTTCAATGGACAACATACTTTGTTTTGGATCTGGGGTCACCTACTTGTCTAATTGTTGACATATTAATTGTTAACATATGCTGGCACTTTCTTATGTTGAATTTTCATCATAAAGTCGCCTTGGAACTTGTTGTGTATTATTGTTTGCACCCTTGACTCGAGTGACATGATTTTTGAATGTGAGGTCCACCTTTTGGTAACTCCTTTGTTGAATAATTTATCATTGAAGTGTGTTGGCACCTCCTTTTAATTAAGGAGGTATGTTTGTTTTAAACCTGGTAGATCTAACATATCTCCTGTTGATAAATTCATCACATGAAGCAACAATATCTAATAATTACATTTTTTATTCTGTATCAGTATTGAGGTTTAACAAGGCTTGTACAAGCTTTCTTTTTAATTTTTCTTTGGAGTTGTTGAAATCCTCCAGTGATGAACTTGATACTAAATTACTGATGCCCATCCTTTAATTTTACTAGTTTTGCTTCAATACTTGATCCTCTCGAATTCATGAATGTCGAAGGACCAACCAATAATATAAGAAATTCTTTTGGCAATAAAAAACTTCAGAATTTAATATTTTTTGATAAGGTAGATATATTCCGTTCCACCTGTAATTTTTCAAACTGTGTTTGATGTTGAGTTGATATAATTAATCATTAATTGCTTGTATGAGAAGAGATGGACTAAAAAACACCCCCTCTTAAGGTGCTGCAATCCTTTTTCAAATCTGGCGTAAAAGTGAAATTAATTGTACACCAGACTGCTCTTTTTAATATTAACAATTCTATATTTTGATCTCAATTAGTTGTACCTGAATAGGTTTATAGACAATTTTCCACCATGTTAGGTAAATGTAGTGCTAGAAGTTGAGATTTCTTACCAAATATTAATCGGCTGATAAATCTTAATTGCTCATTTACTCAAATATCTATCTATCTATATGTGTATATGTGTGTGTGTGTGTGTGAGAGAGAGAGAGAGAGAGAGAGGTTTATCGTCTCAACTTCCTTTTCACATAAGAAGCATCTTGAGCATTATGACATCTTCCTCTTAATCAAATTCTCATGAGTCTGAACAACTTTTTAGTAGAAGCCAAGTAAAACATGCAACCTTATATGGATCATGGTCTCTTAGATCTATTTCCAAGGCCAAAAAGTATTCATTGGTTCTATCCGATACAACAACGTATACCCAGAGCTGACTTTATAAAGTCCTTTAGGGTGTTCATTCCACCACAAACAATGTACGCCTCCTTTCTTCCCTTGAAAGTTATCTAGTTGTTTGAATAGTTCAACCGCTCTTAAGATCTCCCAATCATTCATCCCTCTTCTGAATCTCATATCTCATCCGTGTTGAGTCCACATCTCAACTACTGTATTGTGTCGATCTTGGATACGGTCAAACAGATCGGGGAACAGTTCTTGCAATGACCTTGTCCCTATCCATTTATCTCTTCTAGAACCTGGTCCTTACTCCATTGTGCTCTCCGATCATCGAGTTTTTTTTTAAAGAGAACGCCACAAGACCCTGATGGATCTCTACAAGTTGACCCCATATGGAGTGGTGACCTCCTTGGATACCCAACAATCTTCTTCCACATAATTGCTTTTTATGACACTACCCCATAGGGTCTAAGGCTCTTGTGCATATCTCCATAACCATTTGATCTTAAAAGCTTTGCACTGGTGTTTCAATTTCCAGATGCCAAGCCCACCTTGTTTCTTACTCCTAATAATGTCCTTCCATTTGACTAGGTGGAAAACTCTTTTTTCCTTGTTTCCTTGCCATAAGGATGACGTTTTGATCTTGTCTAGTCTCTGAACAACACTTGAAGGAAATGGGAATAGTGATAGCGTGTAAGTTGGTAGTGCATCTAAAATTGCATTTACTAGTGTGAGTCTTCTCCCTAGAGATAAATACTGAGACTTTCACCTGGTCAGTGCTTTCTCGAACTTTTCTAGTAGTGAATCCCATATCCCTTTGGATTTTGACTTTGTTCCCCGAGGAATACCCAAGTAGATAGTGGGGAGCCTTCCCATTTCACCTCCAAGTATTATGGCTAGCTGATCCATATAAGAAACATGATTTATGGGGTATATATAACTCTTTCTCCAATTAATGTGAAGAATGTATGCTGATAGTTGTGATAGCCTTTTTTCCTTCCTGGGACCTGATAATCTCTTTATAATGCTTGCATCTTCTTGACATTTTTTGCTAATGATATCCTTCTTATTTCATAAAAAAAATAATGTGAAAGACTTTAAATGACTTCAAGCAGGAGTAGAATCACTCTCAAATACTTCAGTTGCTCTTCTTCTACATCGCAAAATATTAAGGTGTCATTTTCTTATTGAAGGTGGGTGATCTTCATTCTTAGGTTGTTGTTTCTGGCCACTTCAAACTGTTGTACCCACCCACTAGAGTTTGCCACCTTAATCATACTATTGGATTTGGGTCCTTCCTTGGCTAGAATGAAATGGAATGGAGACATGGGATCTCCTTGTCTAATAACCCCTGCAAGCATCAAAGAGACCTTCAGGCACCCCATTTATGAGAATGGAGAACTTCATAGTAGATATGCTAAACTTCACCTGGTTGATCCATTTTTTACCAAAACCCGTTTGCCTCAAGACTGAAAGCATAAACCCCTAATTGACAGGATCATAAGCTTTCTCAATGTCCAGTTCACAAAGTATCGCAAGCTTTCCTTGTGTGGTTCTTGAATCTATAAACTCATTTGCTATCAATATTGTATCCATTATTTGTCTTCCTGTAATGAAAGTCCTCTGTTGAGAACCGTCTGAGGAGTCCGCCACTCTTTTCAATCTCTCTGTTAGTACCTTTGAAATCACTTTGTAGAAGCTCCCAACAAGGCTTATTGGTCTGAAATCTTTCAGCTCCTTAGCCCCTTTTTCCTTTGGGATCAAGGCTATATTAGTGGTATTGAAGTTTTTTTCAAACATTTCCTAGGCATGGAAATTGTGGAAGACCTCCACTATGTCAAACTCCAAATCCTCTCAACACTTGATGTAAAAACCCATTGTGTAACGATCAGGACCTCCTGACACACAACTTGAGACAAGTATACACTTCCTGCCCATCAAACTTCTCATGTAGAGCTGCTTTCTCTCTTTCTGTAATAGTAGGGTAGTTGTTGATGGTTCCTGTTGGTCTCCAAACTTCCTCCTCATTGTATACTGTAGAATTAATTATCTCCTCTGATTTTTGTGGGCTCAGTTGTAGATTCCCTTGCACTTCAAGTTGGTCGATGTGATTGTATCTCTTTTGGGCATTAGCAACTCGGTGAAAAAACTTAAGTGTTTTTGTCACCATCCTTTAACCATAGGGCCCTTTTCTGTCTCCATGCACTCTCCTCATTTTTCAGAACTTCTTCAAGTTCCAAGAGAGTATCAGCCTTCTTAGATGACTCCTCTGATAGAGGCCTTGTCTCTAGAATGGAGTCTAGCATTGCCATTTCATTAAGCAGTCTAGACTTATGCAGTTCCAATTCTGAGAAAAGTAATTATAGACATTCAATATTAAACAAAAACAAATCTAGGAAATTTTACGACTCATGATGTACGAAGCATAGTTCCTTGTACAACTCGTGGAAGGCGGTGAATAGTCAAGCTTGGGGACATCTTCTACGGATTAGAGTTACAGTCCGTAGACGGAGGTACAATTCATCCTGGCCAATCGTGGTCAGCGTCCTCTACCTTCAATTCTCTGAATGTCATCCACGAGCATCCCTACACCACTAGTAATATGTCCTCGTAGTCTGGGAGTTCACCTTTTCAAAATACTTTCGTTTTATTGTTGTTGATCTAAGACTCGTACAACAGCGTACGACTCGTACTAGTGACTCATACTCCTCATACTGAAGTTTAATATCTCAGAACTCTCATCGACGAATCCATTTATGGCTCACGGGAAGGACCATGACTCGTAGTAAGGCTCTTAGATGGTCAGAATGCACCTGCCAGCATCGTCTTATTTCTAAGCTGGCAAAATCTATTTTCCAGCAATTCAAAAATAAAACACAATCAAATATACTAACAAATGCTTAAAAAACTCATAAAATCTGAAGTATAGAGTGTTATAGTACCGTAAATTCACGGTACATCAACGTACACAAAAACCATAAAAACTAAGGTTCAAATCACACTAGAGATGGGAAATGCTATTGCTAGTCTTTGTCCGATAGGATGTACTTAATGAAATAGTTGAAGTGTGCACCAAGTTATCCTGAACCACTGCTATTGAAAGAAGAAGGATAATTGTACTATTGTTGTTTCTTTGAATTTCCACAACCATTTGTTCTCTATATTTTGATGATAGTCACTGGACGTGTTAAAATTTGTGAATTTATGTTGAGAAGTTATTTTGGACTTGTCAGGGTTCCCCATTACCAACACTGCTTGATGATGATATGGCATCCTTGATTGATTTTGGAGTTGGCAATGGATCAATAATTCTTGTGGAAGAAGAGTGTCAGAGGTAGTTTGGTAGAGAGTATTAGAAGGAATAATTTATAAATTATGTATGGTATTATTTAGTATTATGTTTGATAGGAATTTTTGGTGTATGTATATTAATTAATGGATTGGTTACATACTCCACTTGGTATTATAGGATATATAATTAATATATTTTATTTCGTGATATAGAGATTAATCTATGTAAAAATGAAAATACCCCTCAAGTTATTTTAATCACTAGGTAATTTGTCCGCGCTTTGCGTAGTCATAAATAGTAATTGCATTGATCTTGCAAATATATTTTTATTAAAAAGCTATTTGTAACATTCCAATATGAATTTGATTATTTATCATTATCACATAACTCAAGAACCTTGAATGAATGAATTATTCATGAAATAATGAATTATTGGTTCTTTAATTAACATTAAAAGGAAAATAAAGAAGAAAATAAGAATATATACCAAGACATTTCTTAATAAAAATAAACATTTAAGTTATGGATTATAGAATTATGATTATATGTCTTGGGAGAAAATTCAATAAATTGTTAAACATATTTTTCTAAAGATACGCTTGAACATGAAAGAAATTATAACTTTTGAACTTGTATAATGAATTTCTTCAATTGATAAGTGAGAAATTTCATATCTATGTAAAACACAGATATATAGTAAGTTTATATATAGTATTTTTAAGCTACAGAATTTGATATATAATAATATCAAAACATGAATTTTTGGAACTAAGTATAATAATTATTTTTTTAATAATGAATCTACATACTATATGTGTATATGTTCAATATAACCGGAGACAGTAACATTGCAGAAACATAAACAACAGAGTTTAAACATGTACTCAAAATAACAATTAATATCATAAGCATAAATTAATGAGTGTAAGAAAGACACACCAGGATATGTAAATACAGAATGAAATAGAAAGGAAAATATCGAGTCCACTGAATGCGCATTGTCCCCTTAAAAATACTATTTCCCTTCAATACCAGATGTTTAAGCAATCACATCATCTCAGGATGGAACGATTTTATTCACCAACTTATTCATACAAAAGCATTGGTGTCAGTAAGTCACTCAACGGGAGCAAAGTACACAAATATTTGATTTTGCAGATGTAGAAGAAGAAGATCACAATTTTGGTTGTTTTAAAATGAGAGAAAATTCCTCTATTTATAAACAATAAATGGTAGTATGAACAAATGTTTAGTGTGCATTATCAAAAAGTTACAACCATTTGAAAAAATTGCAACCCTTCAAAAAGTTCACAACCTTTTAAAAAAATCACAACTTTCACAAAATCGCAAATTTTCATAAAAGTCACAATTTTTCATGAAAGAGATGAGCTAGTTTTGGCACAACTTTTGATAAAGGTCGCAACTCTTTATTAAAGTCAAAACTTTTCATAAAAACCACAACATCAGACAAAAGTCGCAACTTTTCATAAAAGTTACAATATTTGATAAAAGTCGCAATTTCATTAAAGTCCCAACTTTTTCATAAATGTCACATCTTTTCAGGAAAGAGCTAGTTTTGGAAATAAATAAATTTAAAAGGAAATTCTTGCTTGTGGTGATGCCACGTGGCAGGCCTAGAATTCTCTTATATATATACACTAGTGAACTCATCCGCGCTTCGCGCTATTATAAAAAACAATTGAACTTCATTATATATTTATCCAAATATTTAATTGTTTTCAATAGAGAAATATTTTGATAGTAGTTAGATAACTTCCAACAAAGTCATAAGTTACTCTTTTGAACCATAGAAATATAATTAAATTTATAACAGTAATTTTTTTCCGTATAAAATAAAAAATAAAGAGAACTATAGAAAAAGAATGCAACATTATTTTTACCCTGCTTACGATCCTAATCATTAAAAATAAAATGCACAATCTTTCGAACTCTTGTCTGACATCCATTTCCACAAGTTGATCACCATTCAATAGTTTTATTCTTCGAGTCAAATTAAAGGATGAATAAAATATATATCGAAAACATAACTTTAAAAGACTAATGTGATCATTTGTCCAAAGTCTTACAATGCATTTATTTATAGGACTATAATATGAAGAACAAATAATGCCTAGAATATGACTATTAATTATTTAGAGGATTATGATAATAAAATTATGAGAGTAGTGAAATAATGATCCTTAAGTTTTATATTAACGAATATAAATGAATAGTTAATCGATATATTTATTATCTACAACAAAAAATAAAGAAGTTATAAAGTTAAAAAAAAAAACAGATTTCTTAGCAAAAAATTATAATAAAGATGAAAAACATAAGAAACTCAACACATTATTATGTAGATTTTAGTGTTATTTAAAACTAGTATGGAAAAAATAACTATTTAGATATTTTTGAGGAAATAAAGAAAAAGAGCAGAGATAATTATGTTCAATAAAGTCACAAGTTATTACGTTGAATCAAATAAAATCATAAATTTATAACAATCAGAACTTTATATAAAATACAAAACAAAGAGAAATTATGAGTTAACTATAATAAATAAATAAATAATACAACATCATTCTTATTATCTTATTATTAAAACATTAAAAAAATTACCATATAATAAACACTATAAACATGACACTTAAGTGGAGTAGAATCATTCCTTTTTTATAATAATAATTAAAAAATTCAAAAAAAATTGTCAACCTAATATATAAAAGATGAAGTATAGAAAAATGAAAATAAAATAATCATCATACATTTCTAAAAATATGTTTTTATATGTATGATTTTAAGGAGTTATAAATTTATATTAAAATAATTTGAAGGTTATGAATATGAAAGGTTTGGAGTTATAGACATTATTAAACTAATTAAAATTTAGATATATGTAATTGAAGAGGTGTGAATTAAAGAGATAATTTTATAAAATAAAAATGAAAAAAAAATAGAGGAAATGCCATAAAATCCCAAAAAATAAATAAATAGGATCATTGGTCATTGAAATGTGCCACATCACTTTTTTATTATCTAGCTTTATATATAGAGTCTCATATTTTAATTTTGGATAATGTATGTTATAATAATTCAAAATAAAGTGTAATAAATACGTAATAAAAAGGGCAATGGAAGACTATTATGCCTAATCAATCAATATATATATATAAATGATGATCTTCAATCAGCCTATGTGGCATGCCTCAATGGTGAGAAAAATATATATTTTTATTTTTAAAAAAAGGTCTTTTTAGATTATTTCTTTTTACACAATAATATTATGTGTATATATATATATATTGCTATTAATAAATTAGTTAATGAGCATTACACCTCCTAACTCCTAACCTTTCATATTCATAACCTTCAAAATATTTAATATAAAAATTATAACTCCTAAATATTACACCTATAAAAACCCACTTTGAGATATTCCATGATCGTTATTTTATTTTTATTTTCCTTATTCTTCATTTTTTATACCTTTGATTTGTTAATT
>NC_028647.1:41899684-41936655 GCF_001406875.1 Solanum pennellii
TTTCAGAATTCTAAGTGTTTTGGAACGAGACCCCCTCGACGGTCCGTCGTGCCCATGACGGTCCGTCGTGGGATCCGTCGTCTCAGCCAGTTTTTCCAGAAATAAAATCTGCTGCTCAAAACGACTAAACAGGTCGTTACACATAGTTTCAATATCAAACAATTTCATTCATCTGACTCGATCTCTTTGATTTTCTAGGTACCCACAATCACTAATTTAGTCCCTATTATATGTGCAAAAATACTTAATTTATCAGACCCCACATCCATTGAAGTTTAACACTTTAATACTAATAAAACATCATCACCACACCAATCATCTACCTTACTCTCAAACAATCATTAGTATCAAAGTATTCTTATCACATACATGTTCAAACTATGGCTATCTCTCTTTCTATTTAAACATTTGATGACCAATATGAGTTCCATACAAGGATAATAACACTAATTTAAAACTTAATGATACCCTTCCATCGAGATAAAACTATTAACTCACACTCCAAGCCAACTTCCGACCACTTCCACATACCATGCTTCAGCTACCATTCAACACAATCACATACATCATGCCAATACTTAGGGAACTTCTTGGTCACTCAAATTATTTTGTATACTATAAGCTCATAACCTTTATTCACCATTATATGTCTAGGTAACACATCTTAACATTTTATGTAGTCCATCAATATATTAACATTAACCCAACTCTAAATTCTTAATAACTCTAAATTCTTAATAAGCATGTGCAATTATATCTCACCTCGTACATCATTCTTAAATTATCATAATTTGAGAAATCTAACCCCATGTAAAACACTAAATTTTACATACCTCAATGTTTTTCACCCAAATCAAAATTCAAAATTTATAAAAGTTGATGATAATATAAACTTCTAATTAGTCTGTACCGGACTAGTTCACATCTTAAAGTCATATCTAAAATCATAACAAAAAATCAATACAACGTTCAACTACACCTCAAGGGTTGATATGAGAAATGTTATTCCTTCACTTTTCTCAAATTATTCTCATGATGCAAAATTCTAAATATCTCAATCCTTCAATATATAACTCTCTTGTTTCTCTAGCTCGCCTACCGATCTCATCCTTTTACTAACAACTCATGACGTTTTACTTCACACTCTAAATCAAAACTCTGAGGGAAACTATTCCTTAGATCCTTTAACAATCAAAAGTAACAAATTTTTTATCTATGGTCAAGTATTGTCCTCTAGTTTTTAACCAATCCGACAAATCCATGACACCATTATCATAACAAGAACAAAGCAGATGAAACAACGCGTCTATGAACCCAATTTTCAACCCTTTAAAAGATACATTTTTGTTCCTTCCAATTTGAGAAAATATTCCTACTCTGACCTATTTCTGAAGGCCACACACCCCACAAATTTGATCTTATTTTGATTATGGCTCTACCTACTTTAAATTCTATTCTAGCGGTGTCCCAACATCTCTTAAAACTTGTCATACAACCACAATACTCACTCAATATTAGAAAATAATAACCTTAGATACTCGCAAGTTGTTATTATCATACTCAAGTCGTTTAACGAATTTTAAATTTAATCATATAATTGCCTCCAAATCATAGTCTATCAAAATTCTTAGTCACCTTCACACAATTATACTCAATGAGACTTATTTTACCCATAAGATTGTCATTCTGATATCAATCTACTTATTTGAAGTTTTAGATAAAGTCGACACTCCTCATTCAGAACCCTTAAGATACGTTTCACAACCTAAATGTATTAATATCGTACCAAAGATTCACACCAAAATTTTCATTAAAAATAATACAATCCAAGTACTTGTAGTAATAAACTAGTTGCTTTATCAAATGTGAAAGCAACACTGAAATCTCATTATCTAAAAATGTCATACTACTAATAACTTCTTAAGTAGTTAGTATTCACACTTCATAATCGATATATCCATTTTCATATACCCATAGTACCACAACTATGAAAGTCCATTAAATTCACCAGTAGAATACATCATACGCTCGCAAGATTATACTCTAATATTTTATTTTATTTTTTCCCATTAAGTGACTATAATACGCCACCAAACCTTTTTGGTCTCTCATCCAAAGTCATATTCATTCTTTTGTAGCTTAGGTTGACAACAAAAGTAACACAATCTATAACTTTAACTAAGTAAGCACCGATAGCATTAGTATTATTGTAGTAGTCAATCATGACCCTTTTTGATATACACAGAATCTATGAAATCATAAAAGAGATTATGCCTCAATTGCCTCAACATAATTTCATCATTCGCTATACAACCTATATATGATAGGAAATCTCTACTAACTGAATTTTCTAATTTAATGATGTTCATTTTCTAGTTGTCCTTGATGAAACTTCTTGCATGTTGTCAGATATCTAGATATCGTACAAAAAGTTTACCTCATAGGATGCAACACATATTTTCCGTCATATTTCTTCCCATAGCTCAAAGTTTGGGGTTTGAATAAAGAAGCTAGAAAATGGATCACCACATTTTGCATCTCCCAAAAACTATTAAGTCAAAACTCAACACTAAGCCTTTCCACGATATTCATTTTATGGCACAACTCAAAACAATCAAAAATGAAAGCAAAAACATCTTCATAATAAATACCAGTAAAGAATTCAACTGTATGAACTTAATATAATAAATCATGTTGATCACTAGTCATTACAGGCCCTGTAGTCAATTGAGAAAATATACCTATTTCTAAGGACACATTTCTTTTTCTTTCTGTTGTTGCTATTTCTACTTCTAATACTCTAGTTTAACCATATGTGAAATAGAGTAAAGAAATTCAGATACCAATTTGTATCACCTAGATACCAATTGGATTCAAGTAGTTGCACGAAAGAAAGAAGGAATGAAATTTCCTAAAGTCCTATAGGCTCTCGAAGAAAAGTAAAGGCGTCCCCATACTGTTCGGCAAGACTCTACTAGACTTGTCCTTGTGTGATGAGATCACTGAACCTAAGGCTCTGATACCAAGTTTGTCACGACCCAAAACGAGTCGTGAGTGGCACCCACACCTAACCTACTAGGTGAGCGAACCAACAAATCTAACCCCAACATTTACCAATAGTTCAACTATGAATAACAAAAATAATGTGGAAGATCCAAAACTTATTAATGTAACCAATTAAATAGGCTTCTAAAGTTTAACACTTATTATCCCCAAAATCTGGAAGTCATCACATCAAGAACATCTATCCTCAAATTACCATGTCTAAGAGTATTTAAGAAACCAAAATAAGTAAAAAGATGGTCCATGTCCGAAATTCAAAGACATCATGACGTGAATGAGAGAATCCAGCACGAGCTAGAAATAATAGCTCACCATGAACTCTGATGTGCTGGAGACTGACTAGAGCTGAGGGCGAGTCGAAGTCGATGGTACACTTGCTGCACTCCACGAAAGAATAAAGAGGAAAATACAAGTAGGGGTCAGTACAAGGAACACGTACTGAGTAGGTATCATCGGCAAACTCAAAATAGAAACCAATATACATTGAATAATAATGAAAAATCAACTACAATACTTAACAGGTGGCAAACAACAAACACATGAACCATTGACAACAACACCATAACAGGTACACCATCAATCACAACATCAAGCAAAACTATGAGGACTCATGCCTCCACACCACACTCATTTGAATTATAGGTTCTTTGAGGTTAAGTATATTAAGTTACTTCAAGATTCCTTTCCTTTAATGTTATTGTGTCGGAACGTGACACTCCGATCCCATATACCGTGTCGGAACGTGACACTCCGATCCCATAATACTGTGTCGGAACGTGACACTCTGATCCAATTATCTTATTATTTTATTTCATCAAGCCTTCTTTATTCAAGGCGTCATTGTAATAGAGAGAGTTCAAGATTAGAAATTCAATAGTCTCATAAATTTTAGGCCAACCACAAACCACACAATCAAAACATACAACCACACAATCAAGTACGTAGGAGACTTTACAATATCACTCAATACATATCAATCGCTATTTAGAGTTTATCTATCACATAGAAATAAACCATAACCAACCTCAACCGAAGAATCGAAGTCGACCAACTACTTCTCAATGCTTTTCCTTTCCTCAATGCTTTCGAACCTTTCCCATCTATCAAGTGTATATGCATAGTTTTTAAGTTAACAATCCTATAATTACTCAGATTATTGTGTGTCTAACCTATACCCATCAATTCACCTAATTCTATAATCATTTTAATAAAGTTCAAACCTAAGGGTAAGTCTAAATTCCTCTAATTAGCATAACTTTAATGGAATTTATATAATTCGGTAATCCTAATACTTAACTACCTATCTCAATATATTAAAATATAGTTTATAATGTGAGAAGAGAACAAAATATTAATATATATTGGAAGTCATTGATCACAAAACTAATGGCATACAAACTAACAACGACCCAAGCAACCCAAACTACACATGAACTACAATACATGCATACAAGAAATATGCAGATTTTAACGTATCCTAATTTTTCACTACATTAACACAAGGTTTGTTTAGTAATCATAGGCGACCATTTGGTAGTTATTAATTTTTGAATTTGTTTTCATATTAAATTTTTTTAATAGGTAAATAAGTATTTATGCCATGTCCTTCCTATACCCACATATAATAACAATAATAATTATAATAATAAGAACTATTCGAAATCAAAAATCACTAGTTTGCAAAACCAGTAGCATACCACGTAATGCATCGTTGAACTAGCCAATTTCTTTCTCAATTTCAACAATACATTTATAATATTATATTATTTAGGTTCATTCTTTAATTATCAAACAATTTGCCTTTACATTCAATTACATTTAATGCTTGTCCCCCAATTTTCCAACAGTAATAATACGCACACCCCTCTTCAATCTTATATCTAACAAAATAACAGCAATATAAATTCTCGCCTGAAATTAAAGTTCATGAAATTAACTGTGGAATTGGTGACGTTTACCTGATGCACAATCGCTCCAAATTGGTTTCGTTTCACGCCTTTCTCTCGTTCTCCTCTTTATCTATTTTCCTTTCTTCTACACATTATTCACTAACCTAGTTATTAAAAGACTAATTATAAAAATAGTGAAAGGGGTCCACCATTAATTCGAATGTTAATTTCCTTAACCACCAACTAAATAAATTATAAAAATTACCCTTACTATATAACTATTGTTAAGAATAGTCCAAAATATACATTTAAAATTTATCGAAAGATTCTTTTATAAAATAAAAAGCTTTAGTACTCAAAACGACCAAATGGGTCATTACATGTTGTTGTGATTGTTATTATTTATATTTTTTACATAAAAGGTTATATCTTATTAAAAAGTATTTATTTTAAAATGCAAAAAAAAAAATCATAAAACTTAAAACATTAAATAATATTTAGATGATAAATTTTAAAAGAAACTTCCGTACTTGTGGTTTTTAAAATAAATAATTAATTTAAAAGTTCTTCAACTTGTTTAGACATGGGAGTGTAACGGAAAGTTTTAGAACTCCTTATTTAGTTGGGTATTTTTTAATTCAAAATAAAGATAAAAAATCATATTTTTTCCATACGTGGTTTATATTAAAATAAATAGTTTTAATTAAAAAGTTCTACAATTTGTTAGAAGTGGGAGTGTAATGGAAAGTTTTAAAACTTCCTATTTAGTTGGATAACCATTACTATATTTTTTCAAAGCAAATATTTAAAGGACATATTTCGTTGGCTGCTTTTTTTATTAAAAAAATACATTATTTTTAGTATTATTAGATTATATTATATTATTATTAATTTAATTTTAAACATAATTTTTTTTAATTATTATTATAATTATTATTATTATTATTATTATTATTATTATTTTATATATACGTATAGATTATAGGTTAAATTAAGATAACTTTTCTTCATGTGTTATTGAGAGACTAGACAAGATCACAAGGTCCTCCTTATNACAGACATACACATATATATTGAGTAAATGTGCAATTGAGTTTTACCAGTCGATTAATATTTGGTTAGATATCTCAACTTCTAGCACTACATTTACCTAACATGGTGGTAAATTGTCTATAAACCTATTCAAGTACAACTAGCTGAGATCAAAATATAGAATTATTAATATTAAAAAGAGCAGTTTGGTGTACAAATTATTTCACATTTACGCCAAATTTGAAAAAGGATTGCACCACCTCAAGATGGGGCATTTTGTAGTTCATCTCTCCTCATACAAGCATTAATGATTAATTATATCAACTCAACATCAAACACAGTTTGAAAAATTACAGGTAGAGCGCAATATATCTACCTTATCAAAAAATATTTTCTGCAAGTTTTTTTTATTGCTAAAAGAATTTCTTATATTATTGGTTGGCCCTTCAACATTCATAAATTTGAGACAATCAAGTATTGAAGCAAAACTAGTTTAATTAAAGGATGGACACTAGTAAGTTAGTATCAAGTTCATCACTTCGGAAGGATTTCAACAACTCCCAAGAAAAATTAAAAAGAAATTTTAAACAAGCCTTATTAAACCTCCATAATACTGATACATAATAAAAATGTAATTATTAGATATGGTTGATTCACATGATGAATCTAGCAACAGAGAGATATGTTAGATCTACCAGGTTTAAAACAAACATACCTCCTTAATTAAAAGGAGGTGCCAACACACTTCAATGATAAATTATTCAACAAAGGAGTTACCAAAAGGTGGACCTCACATTCAAAAATCATGTCACTCAAGTCAAGGGTGCAAACAATAATAAACAACAAGTTGCAAGGCCACTTTATGATGAAAATTCAATATAAGAAAGTGCCAACATATGTTAACAATTAGACAAGTAGTAACCTAGTCTAGTGTTATCATTCAAGATCGTTAAGTCAGTTATCACCTAAGTGGATAGTTTCTATGAAGGTAAATTTCACAATGCAACTTGGTCAGTATACGAGTGTATGCTTTACTATCCCTTACCTTTGATCCCAAATTAGTTATCCCTATGTTAGTTCAATTTACTCCCTCCGTCCGGTATTGTTTGTCATGGTTTCTATTTTTAGAGTCAAACTATAAAAACTTTGACTAATATTTTAAGATGTATTTTTTCATCATATTAATATGAAAAAAATTGTAATTTATAGTACTTTTTATATAGTTTTAGAATATCTAATTTTTTTTGTTTAAAATATGGAATTAATGTGATCTAATTTATCTTTGAAAATTAGTCAAATTGACTTTCGATAAGCGCAACATGACAAACATTTCCTGACGGAGGGAGTATTAGACGAGGGTTGATAGCCTCAAATATTCGTTGTACAATCCCATTACCCATTCATTACTCCCTTTGTCAGGCAATGATAGATGACTTATTTAACCAATTTCAAGGAGCGAGTTACTTTTCGAAGATTGACCTTCGGTTGGGTGATCACCAATCGAGGGTGAAAGAAGATGAAATTCTGAAGACGATTTTTTCAGACTCAGTATGGTCATTATGAGTTTTTGGTAATGTCATTTGGTTTGACTAATGTTCCGGTGACATTTATATATTTGATGAATAGGTTGTTCAAACAATACTTTGACATGTTTGTGATTGTATTCATTGATGATATATTGATTTATTCAATAAGGCTAAGTTCATATGATTCAAAGCATGTGAAAAGAGTTTTTCGGAATAAAGGATCGACATACTTTTTCTACGGTGTTGACTTTACCGGAAGGGAACAATGGTTTTGTTGTTTATTGTAATGCCTTGAGAATTAGGCTAGGATGTGAACTTATGCACAATGAGAAATTTATTTGCAATGCTTTAAGGCAACTTAAGATTCATGAGAAGAATTATCCTACCCATGACCTCGAAATAGCGGTTGTTGTATTTGCTCTTAAGATCTAGAGACATTACTAGGTGTTTCTGTAGATGGTTTTTTTAGCAACCACAAGAGTTTGTGATATGTTTTTAATCAGAAATATTTTAATCTTCGCCAAAGGAGATGGCTTGAATTATTGAAAACTATGACATGAGTGTTTTCTATCACCCCAGTAATCTGAATGTAGTGGCAGATGTTCTTAGTCAATTATCGATAGGTAGTGTTGCTCACATAGAGGACGATAAGAAAGAGTTAGTTCGAGATATTCATAGATTGACCCGATGGGGTGTTCAGTTAGTTGATTCTACCAATGGTCGTATTGTGGTTCATAGTGGTTCAAAATAGTCTTTTGTAGATGATATGACGACCAAGCATGGTCTTAATCCAACTTTGGTCAAATTGATGGAAGCGGTGCTTAAAATGTCCACAGAAGGTGTAACACCCCATGTTTGAAAGATCTAAAATTCAAAAGAACCATTTTGGAAAGAATGCAAATCTAAACTTTGGCAAGTTATGTTAAGTATGAGTTTTAGGTCGAATTCAAACGACTATAACTCCTAGTACATGATGTGTTAGGTGGACTACAAGATATTTAAATTCTCTTTTAATGCCACCACTTTTTCTAATTTTCGAGCTCTTATGAGTGATATATTCCCGTTTGAATTCAAGTTGTTCCTATAAGAATAGTCACTCAAATTTAAGAGGGGTATTTTGGTCTTTTATTACCCAATTAGTTTGTTTCATTTTTAGTACTTAATTAGGGGTACAAAGTGATTTTTTAGTTTACACCATCATAATTACACTAGGGATTTGAGAGAAGATAAAAGAGGATAAAAGTCAAGGCATTCTTGGAGATTCTTTACGGAACCGAAGTTGTTTCGCCAATGGTTGATATCTAAAGAGGTATGTGAGTTCACATAGAATTGATTCCGTTCACCCACACACCAATCATTTTAATTTCAGCATTAAATTTGTTCTAGAAAGTTGAAGGTTGATGTCTTGAATTTTGTTCTTGAAATTGACTTTTGTTCTTAAAATTGGGATGAGATTGATGAGTTCTTGAGAAACTCATATAGATGTTAGAGTTATGTTTGATTAAATTCTTGCGTACATGCATTGAGTATCTGAATCTAAAAATAAATTGAGAAAAAGAATCAGATTTAGTCGAATAAAGAATAGAAAACAAGAAAAAAAATTAGCCGGATTGAACTAAGGGAGGAATGGAGAGGCATGCCATTAATGCGCCAGCAGGGTAGGCGTCACGCACCAGCAGTGTGCCAAGATTCAACCTCTAAACTTTAGGGGTTGTCTTCCTGCGCGAGCAGTATGTCAGGGACATCTACCCCACCTTTATTCGTCGTTTAGCCCGTCTAAGTCCTTCTAAATTGCACTAACACTTCCTACCGATTCTAACTACTCTAAATGACTTCTAAACATCTAGAAGTCATACATAAACATGAATCATAACCTTGAATCTATAAATTCAAATTCAAGGTATAACTAAGAGTCAATTCTTGAGAGTTCTTCGAGACATTATTAAGAGTAAAAGTGAAGTTCATCTTATTTAAAATGTAATATGGGACTAAGTATTTCCAAAGAGTAAATGTTTTCACATTTAAGATGAGATGAAACATCAATTTTCAAATGAGTTTTCATGAGTAATTTTGAGTTTCATCTCTTTTAAAAGATAAGCTTTTTGAGTAATAACCTCAAAAACAAGAGAAAGAATTATATTTTTAAACATATGATCTGAGTATATTTTAGGAGTAGTATTGATCACCGATATGGGGACTAGTACATATAAATCAAGTTTTCATAAACCATATAGCCATCATGGGTAGAAGGGCTATACTTTTTAGATGATTCCTTAATGCATTTTAGCATGGATTAATGGATCCCCTTAGTTGAGGCATTCTATACCGCCGTACATTATAGGACTGTTATGGAAGCATTGGCGAGACATTGTATCATCACATAGCTTATAGTGATGGTTGTTAGTTTGAGAATCTCCCAAACAGAGTTTATTTTGGTATTCTTACATACAATTGAGATATTATTGTATTTTTCAATGCTTTGAGATGTTATCTACTTTTTTAAATACTTAATATAAATTGTATCTTTATGTTCGTTTATTTCTACATTGAGTTGAGTATCCATAAGTTGAGTAAAGTTTAGATAAATGTTTCTTTCATATTTCAGTTCAAGCGTACATATTGTTTAGATTTTCCCTTGCATGCTTGTACATTCAATATACTGACGCCATTTGGTCTGCATCATTTTATGATGCTGATCTAGGTAACCAGGATCAACAACCAGCTCTTCGTTGATCCAGCCGAGCGCTCAGAGTCATTTGGTTAGCCTCCTTGCTTCCTGCAGGATTCCTTTTTCATTTTTTACCATTTTCAATTCTTAGGATGATCGGGGTATTTGTCCTTAAGTCCCTCATAGTTTTAGAAACTTCATAGATGGATAATTATAATTAATTAGTCTTTTTGTTTTTAAGTTGTTTTCTAAAACATTCTAAGTTTATTTTGAGAGAATTGAGTAAAGTTGCATTTGATTTCTTTTATGTTGAATAAGTCTTCTATCGAGAGTCTAGACATGCCAAGCGTTTTCTTGGGGCTAACAATGATTCTCGAGTGTCAGTCCCGCCCAGGGTGTAGTCTTGGAGCATGAAAAACTTGGTATTACAACATAGAGTTTAAGAATCTTAGAGAGTCTATGAAGTCGTGTCTTTAGAGACCTGGTTATCGATGTGAAGTGTGTCACATCTATGAAAGGCTGCAACATTTAGGAACTATTTCACTTCTTTCATCCTCGTTTCATGTGATAAAGTTTATATCTATAAAAGTTTCTTCATAAATCATGCTTGCGCATATCTTTCAGATCATGCCTCCATGAAGAATTGTCCAAGGTCTACCTGCTAGGAGGAACGTTGAGAAACAAGGGGTATAGAACACACCAGAAGTGTTACCCCAATGAGAGGTCACTAATGCTGAATTTTGGGAAGCTATCCGAATGTTAAATCAAGTTGTGACCAACCAAGTTGGGCAACAAAAAGGGGTTCGACGAGATGTAGTTGATACCTTTAGAAACTGCGAGTTCTTAAGGATGAATCCTCTAAGATTCACTGGTTCAAGTGTCACTAAGGATCCAAAAACTTTGTTGATGAGCTTTAGACGGTTTTTTAGATTAAGCATATTGTCGATGCTAAGAGAGTGGAGTAGGTGCATACCAAGTGAAGGGTGTCGCTAGGTTTGGCTTGATCAATGAAAGACGGTTAGAGCTGAGGGTGCATTGATTGTGAGCTGGGCTATGTTTGAGGAATCTTTATTGGGGAGTTTATTTCCCTGAGAATTGACAGAAGCAAAGTTATCAAAATTCGTTACTCTTAAGCAGGAATCTATGAGTTTGCATGAGTATAGTCTGAAGTCCACCCAATTTTCCTGTTATGCTCTGGATATGGTTGTTGATATAAGGAGTATGATGAGTCTGTTTGTTTTTGGGTTGTCTCGTCTATCAAGAAAAGAGGACATGGCAGCTATGTTGATAGGAGATATGTACATAGCAAGGTTGATGATTCATGTGCAGCGGGTTGAGGAGGATAAGATGAGGGATATAGAAGAGTTTAGAAACACGAAGGTTGAGACATCAGGAAATAAATCCGGACAACAGAAGAGTAATGCCAACTAGTAATCTTTCCAATAAAGCAAAAGGGACCTTCTCCATCATCTGCTAGTGCACCTTCACTGAGAAATAGAGGTGAGTTCAATAATCAAAATTTACAAAATTTCAAAGCTAGACATGCATAGTATCAAGGTAGTGTTGCACAAGGGGTAATTGGGATCCTATATGCTAAGCGTGGTAGGAACCACCCAGGAACGTGTCGTGATAATTCCACTATTTGCTTTAAATATGGTCAAGAGGGTCATTTCATTAAAGTGTGCCCTAAGGACAGACAAGATAGTGGAAATAGGTCCAATAGAGCCTAATCTTCTTTAGTTGCTCCACCATACAGAGTTGCACCTAGAGGAGCTACTTCGGGGACTGTGGAGGAGCAAACCGTCTATATGCTATCACTAATCGCCAAGAGCAAGATAATTCGCCAGATGTTGTCACTGGTATGATCAAAGTCTTTAATTTTGATGTTTACGCTTTGCTAGATCTAGGAGCGAGTCTATCTTTTGTGACTCCATACATTGCCATGAATTTAGATAGTCTTCCTGAGAAACTTCTTGATCCCGTAAGTGTTTCTACACTTGTTGGTGAGTCTATCTAGGTGAGACAGTCTATCGTGATTGTACCATTTCTGTCAATCATAAGAACACCATGGCTGACTTAGTAGAGTTACACATGGTAGATTTTGAGTTATCCTAGGTATGACTGGCTTCATGCCTGTTATGCCTCAATCGATTATACAACTCGAGTTGTTAAGTTCCAGTTTCTAATGTGTATGTTATTGAGTGGATGAGTAGTTCTGCACTGCATAAGGGTCATTTTATTTTGTACCTTAAAGTGAGAAAGTTAGTTTCCAAGGCTTGTGTTTATCACTTAGTTTGAGTTAATGACTCTAGTATTGAGACACATCATATTCAGTCAGTTTTAGTTGTTAGTGAGTTTCTAGAGGTCTTTCCAAATGATCTTCCCATGGTCCCTCTTGAGATAGAAATAGACTTCGTTAGATATTCCCCCTGATACTCATCTTATCTCTATTCTGCCATATATAATGGCTCCAACTGAGTTGAAAGAGTTAAAATAGCAGTTGAAAGATTTTTTTAGAAATGTTTTATTCAACCAAGTGTCTCACCTTGGGGCACTCTTGTCTTATTTGTGATCAAGAAAGATGGTTCTCTTAGAATGTGTATAGATTACCGTCAACTGAACAAGGTTACTGTTAAAAATAAGTATCCTCCTCCTAGAATTAATCATCTCTTCTATCAACTTCAAGGTTCCACTTGTTTTTTCTAAGATAGACCTTAAATCTGGCTACCATTAGTTAAGAGTAAGAGAAATTGATATCCCTAAGACAACTTTCGAGACCCGCTATGGTTATTATAAGTTCCTAGTTATACCATTTGGTTTAACCAATGCTCGTGCAACATTCGTGGACTTTATGAATAGAGTATTCAAATCTTATTTACATATGTTTGTTATCGTATTCATTGATGACAATTGAATCTATTCGAGGAATAAGGAAGACCATACTAGTCATCTCAAAATAGTTCACCAAACTCTCACGGATAAGGAGTTATGTGTTAAGTTTTCTAAGTGTGAGTTTTGGCTTGATTCTATGGCATCCATAGGCCATATTGTTTCCAGTGATGGAATTCTAGTTGAAGAGATAGAGGCAGTGCAAACCCACGTCTCCAATTAATATTAAGAGTTTATTGGGATTGACTTGTTATTATAAATGGTTCGTCGAGGGGTTATTCATCACCTTTAACTAGTTAATTCAGAAAATAGTTTAGTTTCAATGGTCATAAACTTGTGAGAAAAGCTTTCCGGAATTAAAAAAGCGGTTGAATACTGCCCAATATTGACCTTACCAGAGGGTATGCAAGGTTTTGTGGCATATTGTGATGCATCCAACATTGGATTGGGTTATGTATGACAAATTTTTAGTTTATGCCTCTAGATAGCTTAATATTCACGAGAAAAATTATCCAAACCCTGATCTAGAGTTGGTTGTTGTAGTATTCACCTTGAAAAATATGGTGTCACTATCTTTATGATGTTCATGTAGATGTGTTCACCGATCACAAGAGTCTTCAGTATGTGTTTAGTCAGAAAGAGCTTAATATCAGAGGGAGAAGGTGATTAGAGTTACTCAATGAGTATTATTTATCACCTAGGTAAGATAAATGTTATTGAGGATGCCTTGAGCAAATTGTCTACGGGTAGTACCACCTATTTTGAGGAAAAGAAGAAAGATTTAGCTAAAGATGTGCACGGACTTGCGTGATTAGGAGTTCACTTAATGGATTCCAATGAAAAAGGAAGAGTGGTGATGAATGGGGCTGAATCATCATTAGTGTCCGGAGTTAAAGAGAAACAAGATCAAGATCCTGTTTTTCTTGAATTGAAAAGGAAAACGTTCATTAGCAAAAAGTGATGGCTTTTGACAATGGGGGATGGTGTATTGAGGTATCAAGGTAGATTATCTACGAAAGGTGGATGAACTCGAAGAGATGATAATCGAAAAAGTTTATAGCTTTAGATATTCTATCCATCCAGGTTCCACAAAGATGTATCATTATTTGAGAGAGGTTTATTAGTGGAGTCGTATGGAGAGAGGAATTGCAGAGTTTGTTGCTAAGTGTCCTAATTGCCAATAAGTGAAGGTAGAGCACTAGAGGCCCGGTGGTATGACTCAACATATAGAGATCCCAGAATGGAAATGAGATATGATCAATATGGACGTTATTATTGGTTTGTAGCGGTCTCGCAAGCAACATGTTTTCATTTGGGTGATTGTAGATTAAATGACTAAATCAGCCCAATTATTGCCGGTAAAGACTACCCGTTCAGCAAAGGATAATGGCAGGATATATCTTCAAGAGGTAGTTAGAATTCATGGATTTCCAGTGTTGATTATTTTGGGTAGAGGTTCGCAACTTACTGCATAATTTGGAAGTCATTCTAGAAAGGTTTGGTTTCAAAAGTGAATTTGAATACTGCTTTTCATCCTCATACTGCTAGTCAAGCAGAGCGCACTATTCAGACTTTAAAATATATGTTGAGGGCATGTGTGATTACTTTCAAGTATAATTGTGATGATCACCTACCTCTCATTGAGTTTGCGTATAACAATGGTTACCACTCCAGCTTCCAAAAGGCTCCGTACGAGGCTATATATGAGAGAAAATGCAAATCTCCTATGGGATAGTTTGAGATTGATGAGCTAGGTTGAAAGGACCATACTTAGTGCATCAATCTATGGAATAAGTAAAGTTTATTCAAGAGATATTGAAAACAACCTAAAGTCGTTAGAAATCCTATACAGGTGTTATGAGAAGAGACTTAGAGTTTGAGGTAGATGATTGGGTTTATTTGAAGGTTTCACCCATGAAGGGTGTTACTAGATTTGGAAAGAAGGATAATTTTAATCCTCGATATATTGGTTCTTACAAAATATCCAAAAGGATTGGTAATTTGGCTTATGAGTTGGAGCTACCGCAAGAGTTAGCAGCGGTCCATCTAGTATTTCACATTTCTATGTTGATGAAGTATATAGGTAATCCTTCACTTATGATACTTATTAAAGATATTGGTATTAAGGATAGCTTATCTTATGAGAAGATCCATGTGCATATTCTAGATCGATAGGTTTGCAAGTTGAGAACCAAGGAAGTAGCATCAATAAAAGTTCTATGGAGAAATCAGTTTGTCGAAGTAGCTATTTAGGAAGCTGAGGGGGACATGAAGAATAGGTACCCAACCACATCAATTTGAGTATGGAGAAATTCCAAATTTAGGTACTAATCCTTTTCTTGGAATTTGTTTTAAATTGGCTTGTAGTATTTATATTTTGCTAGTTGGGTGTTTAAGATGAATGTTAGATATTACACCCTTAGCCTACTAAGAGTAATCTTATTAGAGGACAAATGATCCCAAGGGGGATATATTGTAATACCCCTCTATTTGAAAGTGCTAAAATTAGAAAGAACTATTTTTGGAAAAAATGAAAATCTAAAATTTGGCAAGTTATGTTAAGAATGAGTTTTTCGTCAATTTCAAACAACCATAACTCCTAGTACAAGATGATCTGGGTGGGATACTAGATATGAAATGAAAGGTCTTTGAATTATCTTTTCCAACGCCTCTTAGTTTCCTAAATTCTTAGCTCGTATGAGGGAGATATGCCCGTTTGAAGTTAGGCTGTCCGGATAAGTAAAGTCACCCAAATTTAAGAGCGGTATTTTGGTCTTTTCATTAACCATTTAATTTATTTCGTTTTTAGTAATTAATTAGGATTCTAAAATGATTTTTTCAGTTTACACCATCATAATTACGCTAGAGCTTTGAAAGAAGATAAAAGAGGAGGAAAATGGAGAAAAGTCAAGGCGTTCTTCGAGATTACTTGCGCAATCTAAGTCGTTTCGCCAAGGGTTGATCCCTAATGAGGTATGTGAATTTACACATTATTGAGTTCGTTCACCCACACGCCAATCATGTTAATTTCAACATTAAATGCATTCTAGAAAGTTGAAGGTTGATGTTCTTAAATTGTGTTCTTGAAATTGATTTTTGTTCTTGAGATTAGAATGAGATTGATGAGTTCTTGGGGAAATCATGTCAATTTTAGAGTTGCGCTTGATTAGATTATTGCGCACATGTATTGAGTATCTAAATCTAAAAAGAAATTGAGAAAAATAATCGAATTTAGATTAAAAAAAACAAGAAGAAAATTCCGTCATATTGAACAGGGGAGGGAGAGCGCGACGCGCCACTGATGCACCAGAAGTGTGCCAAGCTTGAGCCTTTGAACTTTAGGAGCTGGCGACCCGCGCTAGCAGTGCTTTCGGTACATCTGCCCTTACCCCTTTTTCGTCGTTTAGCCCATCTAAGTTCTTTTAAAGTGTACTAACACTTCCTATCGGTTAGCTACTCTATATGACTTCTAAACATCTAGAAATCATCCGTAAATATGAATCATATCCTTGAAACTATAAATTCAAATTCAAGGAAGCAATAAGAGTCAAGTCTTGAGAGTTCTTTGAGTCATTTTAAGAAGTCTTTCTACAATCTTTTAAACTTGTTTTAAGACTTGAGAATTGAGTTGAGAAAGAATAAGAGTGAATTTCATCTTCTTTAAAATGTTATATGTGGGCTAAGTATTCCAAAAGAGTAAATAATTTCACATTTAAGATGGTAGGAAACATCCCAAATGAGTTTTAATGAGTAGTTTTGAGTTCCATCTTTTTTAAGAGATAGACTTTTTGAGTAATAACCTCAAAACACAGAGAAAGATATGTTTTTAACATATAACTTGAGTATATTTTCATAGTAGTATTGAGCACCGATATGTGGATGAGTTCATAGTAACTCAAGTATTCATAAATCATGTAGTAGTCGTAGGTAGAAAGGGTCATACTTGTTAGATGACTCCTTAATGTTTTTAGTACAGACTAGTGGATCCACTTAGTTGAAGCGTTCGAATTCCTAACACTTCATAGGACAGTTCTAACAACATAGGTGAGACGTTGTATCATCGCATAACATGAATTGCCTAATGAGTTGGCATGATGTATCCATCTTTCCGTGTCTCCTTGTTGAAGGAATGTGTTGGTAGTGTTTTAAAAAATGCAATTGGGGAGAGTCCCAGGGCGAAATGCAACAAAAACATACTTGGGCGCAGTGTAGAGGTGTAGTTCTCGCGGGCGTACCTATTTTTTGACGAGGCGTACATTTAAGCGCAATACATGTATTTGTGCAAAAACTTGCGCTTAATTAATGGATCTTACTAAAATCAGGGATATTTTAGAGAATTTTCACTATATTTCACTTCCTTATATGCTTATATTCTACATATTTTCTACTTTTTCATTGACGGTTCATATTTATAGGGACAATTTTCATTAATATAAATAGTGAATTTGTGATCTGCGAATCAAGAATTTTGTAAGTTATAACTTTTGGATTCATCTAAACATCATTGTGATTTTTTTAAAAAAAATTTATTATCATTTTTAATGATCTATAATAGTAATTTTGTATTTTCTTATGATCAAGTAAATTTATTTTGTTAAAAAATGAACGATGTTATGAAATTTGGAGCTCAAGATGAATCATAATGAAATGTTATCAACTTACAAGTTTAAAGTTCAAGAATGTCCTCCTTTTTTTTGTAGATGTTATTTAATAATTTTTTCCGGCCTTATGGCTTGTACTATACTTTATATGTCTCTGTATTCCGAAAGACTAAACTCTAAAGCATCACAATGGATGAAGACGTCTCTATTAATGAGAGTAAAAAATATTTCGCATGGAAATATACAATCGTGACTCCGGATGAGTACTACTTTAAATGTAGATACCGTGAACATACTTGTAGCGGCACAATTAATAGGCTTTAGCATCATTGAGCAGGCACTCATAAAGGAATAAAGTCTTTTCTTAAGGTTCCAAATGATGTAGTGAAAGAATGCAAGAAATCATTATTGAAGGTTCAAACTGAAAACTAAGCGAAGTGCTACTTTATAATAAATGCAAAGTGTTGCAACTGGAAGTAGTAACATGGGCAACGAATCAGGTTCCTATCAAATTACTGAAAATCTACCTCCAAACGCTAGATGTCCGATAGATAATTTTGTGAATACTCAATCAATACAAGTTACTTTAAAGTCCAAAATGGTAAAAAAGAATAAAGAAAATAAGTTTGTCAGCGAATTGGTAGTTTCTTCTTCTCAAATGTTATTCATTTAATATTGCAAATGATCCATACTATTTGCCTATGTTTGAAGGAGTTGTTAATTATGGCTCTAGTTTTTGCCTCCTTCAATGCGTGAGTTGAGAACTTGGTTACTATAAGATGAGGTTACAAATATTAACAAGATGTTAAATGAACATAAGAAATCTTGGAAGAAGTATCATTGATATATTATGTGTGACTAGTACTTTCTTTTTAAGATCGATTGATGGTTCTGATTCTATTAAAAAAATGGTGAAATGCTTGCATTGAATTTAAATAAAGTCATAGAAGAAGTGGAGAAGAGAATGTTGTGCAGATAATAACCAATAATGGTCCTAATTTTGTGAATGCTGGAAAAAGAATAATGGAAACTAGATCTCATGTTTACTGGACACCATGTGCTGCACATTGTATTGATCTCTTCTTAGAAGACATAGAATAGTTGAAAATTCATCAAGACACACTTACAAAAGCAAAAGCAGTGGTGAGATTTATTTATGGACATACTTGGATGTTTGATTTAATGAGATCATCTAGAGATAATCATGAACTTCTTCATCTTGTTGTTATTATCTTTGCTACGACTTATGTCACACTTCAAAGCATCCAAAAGCAAAAACGATGTCTTATATCTATGTTTTCTTCCAACGTAAAGTAAGACCTGTTTTTTTTAAAAAAAGACACTTCAACTTTGTGGCGGTCCTAGTACCCTTAAATAATTTTAAAGTGTTGTTAATATATCATTTTTCAGCCACCCTCAATTGCAAAAAAAAGATGTGCAATCACACACCATTTATTATCTGTCACGTGTTAAATTTCAATTTTTATCTTTATTTCATTTTTGTTTCTTTCTTATTTTATTAACTTCTTTTTCTTTTTCTTTAACTTCTCTTTCTTTTTCTTTTTCTTTCTTCATTACCCTCATTTGCTCTTCAGCCCTTCTTCAGCCCTTCTAGTTTCCTAAAAATCCTCGACGTAACTGCCATCTTCGTCAATTCTTAAGAATAGTTTTTATCACGTCTCTACTGTTATACCATGATATAATCAATTTTTTGTTAAATAAAAAAAAAAAATAACTAAAAAATTATAAAATTGAAAATTAATATTCACCGCCAATCTACGATCTCCTTTTCAAAATTACAATAATTGTGCAGTGGAACTCTGTTGCGATGAAGGTAAGAGAATTCAATAATACTTTCAAATCGGTGAAATTTCTTTATTTACATGCTAAAGAATTACATAACAATTTATTTATGTTTAAAAAAGAAAAATTTTATCAAAGAGACTTATAATTGTTATTATTTTGAAAATAATAAGGGACAAAAGAAGAAAAGAGAACAAAGAGAATCAAGAAAACAAGGAAAAAAATGAGTGAAGTAAATGGGTCTTCTAAGTTGAGGAAGATATAGAAGAGATAGTTGGTTCTTTAAAAATTTGAGAAACAAGATAATAAAAATAATGAATTGAGAAAGTACATTAAAATAAATAAAAGAAAAGAAAAAAAATAATATTTCTAATTATATAATTGCTAAAATAAATATTATTTACTTTTTGTCCAGCTCACTCTCTATCAGAGGTGAAATACACTCTACATACCACATAGATACGTATGTTGGGATATATATTATTAACCATCTGTTAAGATATAATATTTATTATAGAATAAATATTTTCTCAGTTTTAATAGATAATATATTCATTTATGATGTCTATTTACTTATATAGTAGATGATTTAGTGAGTAGAATTTTAGCTTATACACAGAAAAATCATCCGTTCTTATAAGTATAAAGTTTTTTGTTCACAATCTAGGATGGAAACGGGACATGCCATCTGTACGATTGTAGCACAAGATTATACGTAATTTACCTTGATTATAAAAATAGAATAGTTCCAACTTCTTCTGCTAGTGCATTTTTGTATGTATTGAATGAGACCGAATAGAGATAGTTGTTTTAGACTGACTAACAAAAAAATATTTTCTAAACTATTAAATGTACTTATATTCTTAATCTTGATATAACTATTATGATCTGTATATATTAATCATCATTTTGATTTATTAAAAGATGAGATTCTGAGATGGACAATATGCTTGGAAAGTTGTATGATGATAATACGTATTGGTGAAATAATGTTATAGAGATTGATTGATATGCATTTTTCAGAAATTTATAAGTTCTCATCTTGTCAAACATTGCAAGTGAATTTATGAATTCGACACATGAAATAAGTTAAGCAGTCTCTGAAGAAAATAAATCATTAAATTTAATTCGCCAGTAATTTAATTTATTGATTAGTATCTGTAATCTTAACATGTGAAATTACATAAGTGTTTAATGGGGAATTTCAAAATATAAATCGAGAAGTGCAATTATGAATTTCTAGTGGAATGATTTGCAATTTATTATGGTAAATTATTTGGAATTATTTTCATAATAGAAAAACTCGATAATTAATTTTGTGGTCCCTATACTTCTCATATTTAATTTAACAACCAAAAAAAATGGATATGCTAAGTAGTGCCTAATGTGTCTAGAATTCCTATGATTAGACCGGGTTCACACGGGTTGATGCGCGTAGAACCAGACCTCTGAACCCTCACAACAGCCAATACAACTAACTTGGGTAGTTAGTTGAGCTAGGAAAGGTTGGATCCATCCATGTAGGGCTCCCGAATATGAAGATTTACCCGGATGAGTCTTTACCCGACTTAAAAAAGGGAAATCTTAAGTTTGGAGGGTCTAGGGGTAAAATGATCTTTTTCTAGACTAAGGGTAGTATCGTAACTATCCTAAAATATATAATTAATTATTTAATTAATAAGGTGGAGGGGTATTTTTGGGAGAGAGGGCCGAAAATTGACTCTTAGAGTGAAGTCTTGCTCCACCCGGGTTTGAACTTAGGTGGAAGCAATGAATTAAATTTGTTTTAATTTAAGTTGGTAAATTAATATAATTAATTAATATTTATTATTTAATAGCTGATTAAAAATAAAAGGGAAATCAGATTTTTTATCATTTAATAAAAATCTTATTTGACTAAGTCCTAAACTAGACTCCTAAGCCTAATAAAACTCTCACCCTCTCTCACGTCTATCTCCTCAACATTCACGATCATTCTCTATTCTCCTATTCACATTTCTCTCTGCCAAATAACATTCAAGAACAGAACATTCACCAAGGTTCTTCACACTTGAAGAACTAACACAAAAATATAAGTAAAACAAATGTTAATCAATCACGTAGGCAAAGAGAAGGTTTTCCGTCGAAGCGGGTGTTGAACTTTCGGTGTTGGACGTGTGTTTGGAGAAGTTTTTTTGGGCAGCAAGTCAAGGTTTGAACATAAAAAATATATGGTTTCTCTTCTCTCTTGGTCCCTTTTCCAAGAGACCCCTAAGGTTCAGTATATTCAATCCGAAAACTAGAGTTGTTCCCCGTTGCATGTCCCTGTCACTAGCTCCCAATGATTCGTAGGTCGGATATGTTTGCTGGTAGATATTAGGCGTGTGTTGTGTTTTCGTGATGAATATATTCATGTATGTGTGTTTGAAATTGTATGAAGGATCACCTATGCAATCCGAAACTATGTGTACGTGTGTGCAATGTGAACCATGACTATGTGCCTCGGGTTTAAGGCTGTAAAATGTAATGTTAGTTCTTTGTATTTTATGTACACATGTTTATGTAAATAGTGATGTTCATAATTGATGTAAAGATGCTGTTTTGAGGGCAATTCTTTATCGAATGAAATCTTTAAAATGCACCTAAAGAACTCACTAAAAACTACTTAAAACGTCTAAACATTTAATGTTAAAGAAGTGAGAAAATAGGTTGCAAAAATTTCCAGAATCTTGTTAATGAGTTTCGGCCAAGCTAAGGGGATTTTCATGCTACAAAAAAATGAATTAAAATATGTGAGATCACTGGGGATAGAACTCGTGACCTCCCCATGTTAAAAATCAATGAAATAAGATGAGAAAAAGGGAATGTGACATGTGGGATTCGAAGCCATGACCTTGGTTGGAAAATGAATTATTAAAATAAGAAATGAGAGGAGTGGGATTCGAACCCACCACCTCTCAGTAAACTTAAGAAAATTAAAAGAAAAATAAAGGGTGAGGCGCTTGGGAATCGAACCCATGACCTCTAGGCAGAACCAAGGGAAATTAAGGAGAAGAAATTAAAGTGGGGCTGTGTGGGTTCGAACCCACACCCCCTCGGCTAAAGGACAGAAATTAAAAGAATTAAAAACTAAAAGTAAATGAGGTTGTGGGGGTTTGATCCCACATCCTCTCAGTCCCATTGAGCGAAAAATGAAGAAACAATTAAAAGAAATCAAAAGAAAATGAAGGCGTTGGGGCTTGATATTGGGTCCCTAAGCCGTGTAGACCAAAATAAAATAAATGAAGAATGTAAGTGTTGTCCAAGAGATTCAAAACCGGGTTCCTTACCCAAATTCCGTATTGATATATGTCATATGTGAATTAAATATTCAGAATAATGCTGTCCACTTAGATCGAAATCGAGATCTTTGCATACATACAAGATGCATAAGTCTTATACCACATAATCTTAGGAATATATGAATCACTTAAACGAACTATGAACGAAGCCTCATGGCTTGTATGTATAGACCATAAGTCTAGCATACGTTTAAAAATAAGTGAATCTAAGATGTATGTAATGAAATGATGTAACCTTAGAAGGATTAAGTAAGAGTGTAAAACACACTAAATGGCCAAGTGCATTGGCACATGATGAAATGAATAATGAAATAATGAAATGAACAATGAAATGATGAAATGAACAATGAAATGATGAAACCCTAGAAGGGTTAAGTAAGAGTGTGAAACACACTAAATGGCCAAGTGCATTGGCATATGATAAAATGAACATTCACATAAAAAGGGGCGACTAATTATGAATACCAAATGTGCTAATACTAAAGATTATGGTGACAACATGATATGTGGCTAATGAAAAAGATGAGAGCAATCTCAAATGAGCTAAGTAAATGTTACCAAAACGTACTCGCCTATGAGAGTGTAAAGTTAATGAAGAGACCAGTCTCTATGAACACTCTAATGAACGTATTGAGATTAACACACTTAATACTAATGATGAGTTGAGAAATCATCTATTGAGCTATGATGTCCTCATACTAGAAATCAGCTTCCATGACGTATGAGTTGAATATAATGGAACTTTATATTGAGCACCGATATACTAGCTATAAGCGATGATGCCTTCTTTCGGGAAGGGCGGAGGGTCACGTGACTCTCATGAGATGAGACTGTCCGGCATGCCAGATATGCGTCTCCTTATATCTCCTAGTCTTTGAACCTATACTGCCAATATGGATCTGGCGGGGTTCAATTCCCATGTACGCTAGTATGTTTTGGGTCACTTTGGCCGGTGATTCCACCTCTTTTCGATGTGGGGGAGACACTGGATTTCATGATGCTCACATGATCTATGTCGGTTAAAGTTAAAGCTTCCAATGGATGAATGAGGCCAACCTCAAATGATGCACATAATGAAATGAATGATACCAAAGGTGTTAGGATAGGATAATCAAGAGGCGAGCCAGACTCAAGTAATGACACTAGGTCATTCTTGATCATTGCACAGCGAACCCGATGAAAGTCTTAAACTACATCCTAGGTATAACTGGTGTTCACACTAGTCTATGAATGAAATGAAATGAAGTACGTATGAATGAATGAAGCAGACTCTGTGTTTGATAAAGAAGGCTCCCTAGTTGAGGTCCCATATGTCGAACCCTTATTTTGGGAAGTCTTAATGTCAAGTCCATGATTCCAAGGTCTCATGGCATATGAATGAGTGATATGAAAGATTTTATCTGTTGTGTGCAATATGATAAGTATGATGATGCATGTTACTCTCATGGCATAACTTTCCTAATCCAAATTTTGAAAGCTCACTAACTTTCCTAATCCCATTTTGGCAAGTCCACTGACTTGACTTTCCATAATCAGGTTGTTAGGAAAGAGATGTTCTTACTCATGCATGTCCTTGTTGTGTGCTTGCATATACCCATACTTAGTATAAGTGAGTACTAACCCATACAATTCTACAATTTAGGTGCAAGCACATGTGGACGCTAGGGCTTACAGGTTGACGTTGCAGCTATCTGGACGTGGAGCTTTCATCCTGACTTGGTAGGACCTCATGCTTTAGAGGATGTCTACCATTATTATCTAGCTTAGATGTAGGATATATCTAGTGGAACATGTTCCAGTAGTGTTCCTTTACACTTTTGTTTAGACTTTGTATTGGTGCCGTTTTGGCAAAAATACGTTTGATAAAATTATGAATTGATTCTTTCATTTGATTATCTCTATATTAGATGGTTGATTGTGAACGCCTATGATGTTATGTTTAAAATATCTAGCATGAAATAAGAAAACAAAAAGTTTAAATTTTCCGCTAAAATTAACCTAGATGAAGTAAGAATGACGTATGTAGGCTTGTCTGCGACCTCTGAGAGGTCAACGACGCCGGTCTCTTCTGGGGACTAGATTCCGATCGTGTTATTTAACTAGAACTCAGAATCCTAGTAGTAAAGATCCTAATATACTTTCGTCGTGCATTTATGTTTAGCAACAACATGATTGGACAATTAATTATTCAAAATAAGAATAATGGGGTAATAGGACCCCTACAAAGTTCAATTGTCTTTTTAAAAATTAGATCTTACTTTGGTAGGGTAATTATGTATTCTCTCTATATTCTCTTGGGCTTAAAAACATGAAGGGATAAAAACACGAGCTACAATTTTGTATGATCAAAATTTTTGGTCATATATTGCTTATTGTGTGAAATGTGTTTACTCCTTTATTTAGTGTTTTGAGGGATGTAGATTCAAAGGAAAAATTATGTACGGACATTTGTATGATTTGATGAGTAAGGCTAAGGAAAAGATATCTATGAACTGTGGATATAATTAAAAAAATTACGGTCCCATTTGGAGAAGAATTGATGAAAGATGGACTCACTAACTCAATCATCCACTTCATGTTGCTGGATATTATTTGAGTCCTCATTACGATTTGAGGAAATTTTATCTATTAATTTTGAAGTGAAAAAAATTTGTACATATTTGTGGAAAGAACGTTGGATTACGAATAAAGATTTAAAAAGGATATTCAATTAGATTCATATGACCAGTTGAAATGAGAATCAGGATTTCAAATAGATATGAATTCTATAAAATTGAGATCTCAGACTGATTGGTGGATGCACTTTGGAGGTCAGACTCCAAAGTTGACTAAATTGCAATTTGTGTCTTTAGTCTCACATGCAGCTTCTCGGGTTTTGAAAGAAATTGGAGTACCTTAAAGTCGGTAAGAGTTAATTCTTTTTTTGAACTTTTATTATTATCTTTTTGCTTGTGATGACTTATTATAATTTTTTTTCACAATCTGCTAGATCCATACCAAAAAGAGAAATCGAGTTGATCATCATAAGCTAAATTCTCTTGTTTATGTAAGATACAACACGAGATTAAGAGAAAGGAACATCAAAAGAGAATTGCAAAAAATTGATCCAGTTCTTGTTGATGAAGTTGATTTTGATGATAAATGGATTACTGAGAAAGAAGATTCCCTGCTTCCTGAAGACCCTTCTTGGCTTGATGAAGAGAATTTATTTGATGTTGATATTGTTAGATCAGTGTCTCTTACATCATATGAGAATGATCTTTTACATGAATCTAACATTGGTAGTTTAAGAGATACAAGTGAAGTAGATCCCTTTGCAAAAAAGTCAAAAGACATCAGGTAAGTTACAATGTTTAATTGTTTTTAAATTTTGTTATATGTTATTATTTATTATGTCAACTACTAAAAATATATTATATTTTTCTTCTCATTTGATCTACAACAAGAAACATCGGTACGAGTTGAGGCTGATGACACTGATAAAGGATTAGTAGATTTGGAGATAGACGATGACGACCTCATAATGATAGTGATGAATAGATGTGGTACTTTTGAGACTTTTTGGAAAAACATTCCTAATCATATACATTGGAATTTTAATTACTCTAAAGCGAATATGTGAATAATAACTTTTTTGAAACTAAGATACAATTTTTTAGGATATTTGGGTGTTTGAGCTTTATTTTTTTGTTTATGCGCTAAATTTTTATTTGTTATCTTGTTTATTAATATGAATATATGGTTGCAGGCAAGAGACATCATGAAAATCAAGTTATATGGCTTCAAAGAGAAGTTAATAATGCAATCCTACTTATGTTTATGGAGGCTCTTGAAAATGGAAATAGAATTGAAAATTTTTATGTTATATTGTTGATAGTATTGTTGTGTTTTTCTGCAAGATATGTACCATTTAGCTTTTAATGATGTACTTGTTATTTCATGATCATATATTTTTTGCTGCACTAAATTATCTTCTGTAGTTTAATAGCAAATGTAGTTTTTTTTCTCTCTCATGTTTTGAAGTATTTTAAAGGCATTGTTTAGTTGGTTTAAAGTATTCTTTCAAATAAGTTGCTTCTCATTTTTTAATTTTTAGACATAATTTCGTTGTTACAACATTGTTATTATGGTGTATGTCATGTATTACGTCATATTTTTCTCTATATCTCGAGACTTACGTCTCGCCAGATAACAGATAAAACGCCTCGCCCAACGCCTTCACCTTTCAAAACATTTTGAGTTGGTGATCCAGCAATCTACTCCCCTTAGAGGCTTTGAGAGATAAGTAGAATCATTCTTATGAGGAAGTATCAGTTGAGATGTTAGATCGGCAAGTCAAGAAGGTGAGAAATAAAGAAGTTACTTCTATGAAAATTTTGCTGAGCAATCAGTTAGTTGAGGGTGCTACTTAGACCATCTCCAACCCAGCACCAATTTTTAGCCCAAATCCTATATTTGGTGTAAAATTTGTTGTTTTGAGTTCCAACCCACACTACATTTGGTGTATGAATAGTGTTTAGGTGGAACACTATTCATCATACCAAATAACTTTTTAAATGTTATAATATTATTTCACTATTTCAACTTTTAATTAAACATTATATAAATTGTATGTTGTATTAAATATCTTGTATTTAATTATTTTATATGAAATATTTTTATAATATTAATTTTAGATATACAATTTAGTTTTTTTTATAAATTTATTTTTCAATATATGACATTTTTAAAAAAATTATAATAATTCTACTATAAATTATATAAACTACAATTAACCTTCACAAAAATTAAAAATACAAACATATAAATTTTTAAATAAATAATACAATATACTTAAAAATAACAGAAAAATAAATATTCAACAAAGTAGTAATTGATATACATCAAAATTAAAATATAAAATTAATTTTAAGAATTACAAAAAATAATATTTTTTTTAAAAATACAACAATAACTTAATAATCTGATAGATTCTTTTCAAATTCATCAATACTATAAAAAACAAAGAACACATAAGCTCATTTTGAACTACGTAATACATTAGTAGAACATTTATCGGAGCACCGTAGTGATCTTAAAAGTTGAAATATTTATGTAGAATTTCAATAATATTTTCAATTATGTGATATTTATTTAATTGTTCATTAATGATTTCACTTTTTACTTGTATTATTCATTATTATGTATAATGTATGATATTTTCTAGCAATTTATACTATTTAAAAAATTATGATACAAAATAATTTTATATCAAATGATTATAAAAAAGAAAATAATATGAGTTATATATGATGATTTTTTTAGAAAGAATTTGTTATATGAAATAAAAAAAATATAAATGAATAAGAACTAGTATTATAATAATGAAGAGAGAAAAAAGATATTTTTTTTGATGTAAAATTTTGTGTAGTGGGTTGGAGTTGATTACACCAAATTTGGTGTTTGGGTTAGAGATGCTCTTAGGAGACCGAGGCCGCTATGATTTTCTATTATCCTCAACTCATTCCTTTTACCCCTACTCTAGCTTGAGGTATTGAGTTCCTCATGGTTCACTTTGTTGGTGTCATGTGTGTCTTAAATTTCTTAGATATTCCTATGATTTCCTCGTTTATGTATGTCCATGAAAAAGCTTAAGTTTGAGAAAATGAGTCAAGTTGATCAATTTCTACATGTTTTATGTGCAATAAGAATGAGTTGCATATAGACTTTATGATATGATGTTTTAAACATGTATTAGATTGATGTTGATGTTTCCTCCTCAGATATGTGCATTTATGAAATTACATGCATGTTGGGTTGTAAGGCTTAAGTTCCTACAATCATTATGACGTCTTGAATCTTATTCGAGAATGAACAATCCCAAGGGGAAGATATTGTCCAAGCTAATGATCATCTTGATTATTCATTAACTGATTTTAGGACCTTTTTAAACCCATTCCCAAGACAAAACCTCAACACCTATTAAAAAATCAAATCCCCAAAGTTCTCTTCTCTTCCAAAAACCCCAAAACCTCCATTGAAGACCAAGTTCAACAACAAGCTATGGATTTTGATTCTTGGAACTTTCTTCTCATATTTTCATGGGCTTTTTGATGTTTAAGGTATGGTGATCCTTCATTCATATATAACCATTCATCTATGGAGTCCTTTCAAAGGTTTTCTAAACATGAATTCTAAGTCAAAAATCCTATCTTTCAGTATAGCCATGGGTTCATTCTCAAATTGATTTCAAAAGCATTATAATAATGAATAAATGTTTATCTACTTATTTTATGATGAATTTATATCCAATTTTATGAAGAACCCACGATCCTCCTAATTTCTCAAATTTACGTTATGTTATGGGTCTTGTGATCTTGACTAGATTGTGATTCAATTGTTATTAGATTGTAGTATATTGATTTATCCTAGTCTTATCCATATCAATTGATTATGATTTTCTGGGAATTGATCAAGATGATCATTAGCTTGGAGATTTGGTAAGTTGACATATTTCCTCTAATTAGCTTAGAATGTATATTGAATTGCATTGATTGGTATGGTCCACTTATGGTGGCAGTGTTTATATTCTTGTACATATTTATGTATTATGATCATGGACTTGAAGGCATTAGATTCAATATGACTTGACATGATGATTTCTACGTTAGGATGTTGAAGGATTTACCCTTGATTCTAATATCATGTCTAAGTGAATTGATGTTATGTGATGTTATGTGTATAGTCTTCTACACTACTTGTTTAATCTAGGTGTGGAGATGATGTTATATGTATGATGATCATGCTAGGGTTAGGTGTGGTCAATATGTCTAATGATGAAGAACATCCTTATAGCATGACCCCTACCCATATGAACTCTATATGAATGTGTGATCAAAGTATGCTAAGAATCTTCTGTTATAATAATGAATATATTAGTGTCTCCTATGATTTAATGTGAGTGTGTGTAGTCTATAGTCCTTAATACTCTATATGTGTGTATGACTTGAGACTTGAGGAGAAGTAGTACATGTGTTGTAATCTTTAGAGAGTGGCTTCCTTGTGTTTATGAAGCATATTATGAAAGACTATAGTAAGGTGACCTCAAGGTGATACATTGCAGTAGGTACACTTGAGAGTTATTTAAGAAAGGAATTAAAAAAAAGAGAGGTAATATATGATGTATACTGAATAATCTTATAAGTATGCTAAATGGCTTTATGTGCTATTATGAGTAGTATCCATGTCTGTATGATGTATGTGAACTATATTGAGCTTATATGTGCCTATGTTCATGAAGTTTACTAAAAGACATGTTGCATGATTTCAAAAGAAATGTCCTTTTTAAAAGCTTGTTTTCGCTTGATTGCTATTCTTAGTGCATTCTTTTACTAATACCATTCTTCTTCATCTTTATACACAAAGTGTAGGTGGTGATGGCTAGAGTATGTCTCGTAAAAGAAGAGCTTGTATAAATCTCCCAAGTTCAAGTAAAGGGACCCTTATGATTCAAGGGTTGCCTATGTCAAGATGTTCTTCAAGTTGATGAAATAGCTTAGACTTATATTTTATGTTGTTAAGGGTCGTGTATCTATTCTATTCTATTGAGTTGTGTCTTAATATGACAAAGAGAATTAGAGTCTAATTATGTATTGTGATATATATATATATATATGTATGTATATATATATATATGTGTGTCTGTGTGTGTGTATGTATGTATGTATGTATGTATGTATGTACGAAGTGATGATTCTAGCATATGATGTGCTATGAAAAATTATAAATTTTCCGCTATTTTTATGAAGATTATGAAATGAAAGATGTCTAAAGGCTTGTATTAGACCTCCGAGAGGTCGCAACACCGTGTGGAAATCTAAGATTACTCTAACTTCTAGGGGGTACTTTGGGTCGGTACAACGATTCGTAGAAGAGCATAAGCTTTTAGGTTGTTCTTAGGTTCAAATTCTCATATTGCCACGTCTAGTAGAGTCTCGATCATTGGTGGTGAGTCGTGACACATCTATGAGCGAGAGGCTATAGGACGATAGAGTTTCCCTTCTTTACTACTCTCATATTTTGCCATAGAACTAACTCTATATGATCTGTCTCTTATGTTTCCTTGTCCAGTTATCTTTTAGATGTGATTGCTTGCAAGGGATTATTTCTCAATGCTTGAGATAGAAAAGGTAAGTTTTGATACCTACCTTGGTTTTATGGTTTGATGAGTATATGTGAAGGTAAATTTGGTATATGTGGATGTGGTGCCATTTATGGCTATAAGAGGCTTATGAGGAAGGAGATGTTATGTTGACAAGTTAATATATGATATGGTTATAGCTTCTTAGTAATTTTTATGGTTGAATTGAGTTCTCCTTGGAATTATGTATTGCCTTATGGTTATGTAGGATGGTAGCATGTTGTTATGGTGTAGGCTTGAAAAGTCTTGGAGAATGTGGTATATAGTGAAAGTTGAAGTTGCCTTTGTAGTTGTGTAATGCTTCATAGTTTCCCTTGTGTGGATTGGAGTCTTTTGTATGGGCTTGATCTTAAGAAGAGGAGATAGTGTGTTGAACCTAGTAAGGTGATTGTGAAGTATGCTAACTAAAGGGAGAACCCTTATGACTAGTAGATGAGTCCCTATATGAATCCATACTAAGAGTGGGGTGAAAGGGATAAAGGTTTTTGTTCCATAAGTTGGAAATATGATAACCCTAAGGTGACTTAGGGGGATGTATGATATGTAATCCCTTAGGTCTTCAAGAGAAAGATAGAATTGAGGTTGACCTACTTTGAAGTGGTTGGTTTTCTTTTAAGCTTGAATTTGAGTATGGTCAATTGAGGAAGTGCTTAGATTTTACCTAGGCATGGTTGGTTGGAAATTTCCACCCAAAAGTGATGACCTTGTAGATTGGTCTTGACTTGCCTTGACCTTGGTGTTTAAGGGCATGATGTAATTAGTCTTACCCCAAGTGGGGGATAATGTGCATAGATGGTAAGATTTTTAGGACCCTTGTTGTCCCTATGTTGAGTTCCCTTGAGCTTCTCTAGGTTGAAAATCGCCTTGAAGTGTTGGTGAGAAGGATGCTCATAAGCTTAGATCCCAAGGGAGGGATGATGTGGTTAGTGAATAGGGTTGGTAAGCTACGATTCCCCTAGAGTTGAGAGGAGTTGCTCTTAAATGAGTTTATCCTAAGTGGGAAAGGATGATTTGAGTAGTAAGGTTTTAGATATCCCTATCTTTTCCTTCTGTTCTTACTCAAACTTGAAACCAAAGAGTTCCTTAGTATCTTGTTCATGATAGGAGTCTTGCATAAAAAGATAAGTTTCACGTTCTCCATATGTTATGCATGTTTTAAATGAAACTATGTTATGCATATTATGAGAGGTCATTATTGCATGAAAAAGGAAATTTTGATAAATTTGCATGTCTCTCATGTTGTTGTGCACTTTTATATGGTAAATGTGCAATTTGATTTCATGAGATAGCTTAATGAGCATGCTTTATGTCGCTTATGATGTGTGGTTTTTGGCCCCACAATGAGAAATTGAGTTTTTTTAAAATATGAAAAGATGAGTCTCTTTGAAAAATGTGTGACTTTTGAGATTTGGGAAGTGGTATTATAGATTCACTCTTGAGAAGTGATGGTTGGTCTAGCCTATGTTTATTGGTGTGCCTATAAATTGTGATAAATTTTCCTTAATGATGCATGCTTATGAAATCTAGTGATGTGCTAGAAATAGAAAGATGTAAATTTACTTCCTAATATTGTAATGTGCTTGGTGTGACCTACCATGTTGATTTCATTAGGAAGGAAGTATAAGAATAATGTGGTTTGAAGAAAATAACTGCTCCATAATATGAATTAACCTCTATGCATTGCTTTTATGTGAACTCTATGATGCCATGTGTGTATGTTGTGACTAGGAGAAGGTAGTTCTTCCCTGAACAAATCTAAGCATGGTATGTCGTGTATGAAGTTGATGGTATTATGTCTAGACTATATAAGTGTAGTTGATCTACTTTATTTATGATTCTTGTGCAAATAAATGAAATGTTCAAATTTTCTCATGAGTTGAACTGTGGATTATGCCTAAGTTTACAATTGGAATCAATAGTATGTTTAACCTTATGATGAAATAATGAACATGCCTAAAGTTGGAAAAGGCAGTTCCTCCAAATGGCAATGAATATGAAGAAGTATGTATGCATGAAACGAATTTTAAAAGTAGTCCATGTTTGATTATATTGCCTTGAATGCATGCTAGAATGAAGTTTGTGTTCCTTGCAATTTGTTGCATTGACTTTTATGTGATAACATGCATAAGTGTTGTGAGTTGCGATGGAGGTCATTGATTCCTTGAAAGTGTTTAAATGTTTCAAGTGTCATTCGACGACGAATGTTTCCCAAGTGGGGGACATTGTAACAACCCTCAAAATTTCCTAAGGTAGCTAGAGCCTCACATGAGCCTCAAAAGGTTAATAACATGTTTTATAGCTTGCATAATTGATTTGAAGACATTTGGAGGTCAAACGACCAAGAACGTTCGAGACGTTCGAAAGTTGGTCTTTAGATGTGCTAGCAAGTCCTTGTATATTTGCCTTGTTTTTATGTGTTGTTTGGAGTTGAGAATCAGTGTAGTTGACCCTAGTACCTTAATAGACATGTTAAGAATCAAAACGTCCGGGTATGACTCCCCGGGGACAACTCGAAGGGCCCCCAAGGAGGAGCCAAACCTTGGACAAGAGGCTGCCCAAGGCAGCGTGCAGGAGCAAGAATGAGACCTTTCCCTCGCGACGCAATACTAGCACACACCTCACTACCTCAAAAATTATTTGGGGCATAATTGGGAGGCTGCCCCGCGACGCATCCCACTCCCAGATCCTGTTGCGTCGTTTTTAAGTCAATTTTGACATGTCTAAAAGTCTCAATTCATGTGGGGTGTTTTGGTAACTTAGGGGACGTTTATTAACTGATTTAGGACCTTTTTAAACCCTTTCCCAAGCCAAAACCTCAACACACATTAAGAAATCAAATCCCCAAAGTTCTCTTCTCTTCCAAAACCCCCAAAACCTCCATTGAAGACCAAGTTCAACAACAAGCTACGGAGTTTGATTCTTGGAGCTTTCTTCTCAGATTTTCATGGGATTTTTAATGTTTAAGGTATGGTGATCCTTTATTCATAGATAACCATTCATCTATAGAGTCCTTTCAAAGGTTTTCTAAACATGAATTCTAAGTCAAAAATCCTATCTTTCATTCTAGCCATGGGTTCATTCTCAAATTGATGTCAAAATCATTCTAATGATAAATAAATGTTTATCTACTGATTTTATGATGAATTTATATCCAATTTTATGAAGAACCCATGATCCTCCTAATTTCTCAAATTACGTTATGTTATGGGTCTTGTGATCTTGACTAGATTGTGATTCAATTGTTATTAGATTGTAGTATATTGATTAATCCTAGTCTTATCCATATCAATTGATTATGATTTTCTGGGAATTGATCAAGATGATCATTAGCTTGGACATTTGGTAAGTTGACATATTTCCTCTAATTAGCTTAGAATGTATATTGAATTGCGTTCATTGGTATGGTCCACTTATGGTGGCAGTGTTTATATTCTTGTACATATTTATGTATTATGATCATGGACTTGAAGGCATTAGATTCAATATGAATTGACATGATGATTTCTATGTTAGGAAGTTGAAGGATTTAGCCTTGATTCTAATATCATGCCTAAGTGAATTATGTTATGTGATGTTATGTGTATAGTCTTCTACACTACTTGTTTAATCTAGGTGTGGAGATGATGTTATATGCATGATGATCAGGCTAGGGTTAGGTGTGGTCAATATGGATAATGACGAAGAACATCCTTATAGCATGACCCCTACCCACATGAACTCTATATGAATGTGTGATCAAAGTATGCTAAGAATCTTCTGTTTTAATATTGAATATGTTAGTGTATCCTATGATTTAATGTGAGTGTGTGTAGTCTATAGTCCTTAATACTCTATATCTGTGTATGACTTGAGACTTGAGGAGAAGTAGTACATGTGTTGTAATCTTTAGAGAGTGGCTTCCTTAATGTTAGGTGTTATACCATTATATGATCATGTTGACCAATGTACACTCACACACTTAATGCATGTCTATGAGTAGGATAGATTTACGATGACTAAGAAAAGGATAGTTCTCCTATGCATCATTACCTATTTCTATGCATGTAAAGTATATGATTAATGATGTTATGAACATGTGTGCCTAAAGGTGTTTATGTGAAGGTAGATCTCACATATATGTACACACACACACATCTATGTATGAATGAAGTATGTTAATGGTAGCCTAATGAATAAGTGAGTCTCTTGAAAGGTATTACTCAATTATACTCTAAACTAGACTATGGTATGAATATGATATGATTATGTTAAAGGACATTCTCACATAATATAGGTTCTATGATGAATGTAGAATTCTAATCCTAGATACCTTTGAGCTACATGATGTATGAGGGAGTAAGTCCCTAAGGCATAACCTAAATTCTTAAATATATTAAAAAGGGAGTTTGAACCTAGCACCAAGTAAACATGATAAATGAGACTGGAAGCTTCACGTTAGTAAGTCCGGCTTCCCACAAAGAGAACCTTCACGTTAGAAAGTCGGGGTTCCCAACATAGATATTATTTCATGAGATGAAAACCTCCACGTTACAAAGTCAATGTTTCTAGAAGCAATCTCCTTGTTCCAAAACTACATGCCCCCGTAGGTTTTAGCTATGTGGATCCACTAGAATAGCTATTTTGTATGAAGATCCTACCTTGGCAAGTGGTACCATTTTTTTTAGGTGTGTGAGTAGAACACCGGATTCCATGTAGCTCACATGGTGTATGTCGGTTATGGCTAAATCTCCCAATGTAAGAAATGAACTAAGATAAGATTATGTACTCTAATCACAACCCCTTGAGGAGGTTACTAAGAATAGGTAGGACTATGGACCCTACACATGCATTGCACTGGTGAACTCCAAGAAAGGATAAGATTAGTACTTTTATGAATGTAAGACTTATGTTATTTATGACTTGTATGAATGCATGTTAAGTGACTTAGGTATGATTAAGACATGAATTATGTGTATGTGTGTGAATTACGCTTATGAGTTCTAAATGGGTTTACTTAGTATATGTGGGGTATGGGACTCCATGTGTTCATTGCACAAGCAAGCTTGTGAAGGGGTTATAAGGATAGTTAACCTATGATATGAACTAAATGATTTATGACTAAGGTTGTAGTAAAGAGAAGAGTCCTTATATGATGATATGAAGTATGTGGCCTTATTGAGAGTTGTAAATGAATATGTTATGACTTTTTGAATATGTTATGACTTGTTGAGTAGGTTATGCCTAGTCTAGGGTGACTTCTTAGGTACACTTGGTGGAAGTAGTATTATGGGATGCTACCTACACATTGCACTAGCGTGACTAAGGATTTGTCTTAGGTGATGGTTCTTATGTGAAGTGGATGTCTTTGATGTGCTTATGACTTTTGAACATATGTGGTTGTGTTTATGAAGCATATTATGAAAGACTATAGAAAGGTGACCTCAAGGTGATACATTGCAGTAGGTACACTTGAGAGTTATTTAAGAAAGGAAGTAAAATAAAAGAGAGGTAATGTATGATGCATATTGAATATGCTTATAAGTATGTTGAAATGCTTTATGTGCTATTATGAGTAGTATCCATGTCTATATGATGTATGTGAAATATATTGAGCTTATATGCGTCTATGTTCATGAAGTTTACTAAAGGACATGTTGCATGATTTCAAAAGAAATGTCCTCTTTAAAAGCATGTTTTCGCATGGTTGTCATACTTAGTGCATTCTTGTACTAATACCATTCTTCTTCATCTTTTTACACAAAGTGTAGGTGGTGATGGCTAGAGGATGTCTCCTAAAAGAAGAGCTTCGATAGATATTCCATGTTCAAGTAAAGGGACTCTTATGATTCAAGGGTTGCCTATGTCAAGATGTTCTTCAAGTTGATGTAATAGCTTAGACTTATATTTTATGTTGCTAAGGGTTGTGCCCGTATTCTATTATATTGAGTTGTGTCTTAAGATGGTTATGAGACTTAGAGTCTAATTATGTATTATAATATATATATATATATATATATATATA
>NC_028647.1:41946155-41949055 GCF_001406875.1 Solanum pennellii
GGCCCGTCACACCTGTGACGGTCCGTCCTGCACCTCCGTCCTGACGGTCAGAGACTCGTTTCCCGTACCAATTTCTCAAGAGTTGAAGTGTTTTGCAACGGGAGCTTACGACGGCTCGTCGTGGATGTGACGGCACGTCCTGCAGGTCCGTCACCGATTACAGAGAGTCGATTTTCAGTACCCAATTTCAGAATTTCTAAGTATGCTGAAACGAGACATCTGTGACGGGCCGTCGTGCCTATGACGGTCCGTCGTGATGTCCGTAATCTTAGCCAGTTTTTCCAGAAATAAATCTGCTGCTCAAAACGACTAAACAGGTCGTTACAACGGGATTGTCTTAAACCTCCGAGAGGTCGACGACGCCGTGTGGCGATCTAAGAGGTCGTTACAACGATTCGTAGGTTCATCCCCGAACCGTGGTTCATCACCATTGTTGACGGCGATAGTTTATCCAATACTATTTCGTTTTGCCCTCTTTAAGAACCCCTATATAAGTATTTCAACCCCAAAATTTACCCAATTGAACTCATTCTCTCAAATATTTCTCTTTCTAGAAGTTGTAGAAGCTAGGGTTTTCTAGTCAAGTCCTCAATTCCACCATTGAAGTTAAACAAGTGGCATTGAGGTATGATGGTTTGCATCCATGGAGCCCTTTATAAAGTTAGAAATTCCCAATTGAGTAAGGGGTTTTCCTCCATGTCATGGGTTATTTAAAATTTTGATTTATTGGATTGTTTTATGAGCTATCAAGCATGAATTGAGATAATTGCATGACTTTATGATGAATTTACATGAACCCATTGTAACTCATGCTTTCTAGATGTTGATGATTGAATGTGGATTTAAACCATAAAAGGTGAATTATGTTATCCCAGTTTCCTTGCTAGAGTTCTTTAAGGAGATTTTGTGCTTTGGTATGTCTTCATACTTCGAGGATTGGACATTTATTATTTTCGGTCTTTCCTTACTTTCCGTTTTGAAACATGATGTTCGCGTTACGACCAGATTAATTCTTATGTACTAGATGACTTTGAGACCATGTTTAGATTTTTGTTTTTCTCTATAAAACTCTTATATGTTAAAACTATCTTTTAAATCTCTTGATTTCTATTAGGGATAAGGCATAAGTACCCCCTAGATGATGGCGAAATCCCATAGACACACCTAAACATAACTAAAATTCTATGACCCCCTTAACTAATTTTTTTTGTATTTTTCTGCACTTTTGGTGCTGATGTGGCACCTTTAACCACCCAAGTTGATTGTGCCTGTACACACTCGCTAACCATGTGTATAAATATAATATTTAATAAAACAATGTAAAAAATAAAAAAATTCTTAATTTTTTAAAAAGCTATAATTTTTAAAAAAATATTCTTATTTTGTTATCTTGTATATTAATTAAGTTAATACTCATTTTTTTACTTACATTCATTGTTTTTTTGCTTTTTTTCACTATTGAGTTTATTTTATTTGTCTTTCTTTTTGATTTGATTTCAATGTCTTGTTTTAAAAATAAGTTAATTTTGAAAGGTTATCAAAACAAGTGAAAAAAATCAAACAAAACATTAAAATTAAAGGACACTTTTACATTAAAATACACATAATTTATTAAAAATAATTAAAGTGAAATGACAATAAATTAATTTTAAAAATTAAAGTGAAAATAAATTAAAATAAATATTTTACAAAGAAAGAAATAAAATTAATTAAAAATATATATAGGTTTTACTATCAATAAATATGTGTACTAACTAATTATAAAGTTACCAATAAAAAATGACATGTGTCCAAATTGTTCACTCTCTCTATGAAATGCCAACATTTGTGGTGTGTTCATTCCATTTTAAACTAGTTTAGGAGGGTAATAAGATTCTAGTTAAGTATATGTGTATCTCTGTGATTTCGTTCATAATCTACGGGGTGCTTATGCATTATCCTTTTCTATTATCTTTTTTATGTATATACTTAGGGGTCGTTAGGTACAAATATGCATAATGTATGGATTACTAATGCATGACTTAGTAATGAAGGGATTAGTTTTTATCAAGTATTAAGTTCATTGTTTTCCATTTAATCTTATCTTTGGTTTAGAACTCTAGAAAAAGTTTCTTTCCTATTATTCCCTTGAGTTATTATGAGATTTTTACATTTTGATTTAATTTGTCAAGTTAAATACCATATATATATGTGTGTCTGTGTGTGTGTGTGTGTATGTGCGTATATATATATATATGTGTGTGTGTGTGTGTGTGTGTGTGTGTGTGTGTGTGTGTGTGTGTGTGTGTGTGTGTGTGTGTGTATACACACAACAATAAAAAAAATATCCCAATACAATAAATCAGACATGGAGAAAAAAATATTAATTTTTGAAATCATCAAATTATTAGATGAAACAAATTTGGAGAAAGTAATCAGAAAAAAAAGATTTGGGGATAGTTTAGTCATTTAGGGGTCTTTCTTCGAGGATTGTTAAAGTTTGGATTAGTTATCCCTACCTTTTCTAGGAATAAAATAAGACCTTGTATGAGGTATAACTAATCAATGTATTAGATTAAATAAATAACCAAAGAATGTTTTTATTGGATTAAATTCTAATTCACGGACTATTTTGATTAATACCTCCAACCAAACGGATCCTAAGTGGTTCGCATGACATCTCTCGAGGTCCTATACACCATGTTACGCCTAGGGGCTACCTTGGGTTGTGATTCGTGACAATTACAAATACATTATATCTAATATTATAGGTATACACTATCAAACAGACCCTTCTATTTTTATAGGCCCGAACAATTGATATGGTAAGAAGGAAGCACACATGATATGTAAAATTTTAGCTAATATAATACAATGATAAAAACCAGTGATTTAACCTACTTTCCCTCCCCCCCACCTTA
>NC_028647.1:41949107-41953832 GCF_001406875.1 Solanum pennellii
TAAGCCCCCCCCCCCTTCCCTTTTTTGTATTGTCTCTTGTCTTCTCCTACTCTGAATCAACAATGGCATTGTCATCTCCTATTTCTCCATCTTATTCATCTCATCTCATCTTACCTCAGAACATTTAAACGTTAGCAAGATGTAGTTTTCCATCTTTAACAAGATCTATCCATTTACTCTCTTTCGACGCTTTTTTTTCAAGGAACTATAGTTTCACTGTTTTCGTTTTTCTTTTTCCTTTTTTCTACATGTTGTCGTATCCTAATTTAGATGTCAACAGTCTGTGATTTTTATTTCTTTTTGATTGGTATACTTATGCTCCCAGGTTTACTGTAGCTAGTTGGGCGACTTATGCCCCTTGAGTTTACTGTCTGATTGGGGCCTTGATTTGTTATGCTTTCCGTCCTCATGTTTACTCTCGCTAACTGGGCGGATTACTCCCTTAGGATTTTACTATCTAGTTGAGTGGCCCCCTTTTATGGGATTGCTTGTTACCTGTGGTATCAAGATGGTCCTGCTACTCACTATGCATTCATATGCATCACCTATCACCACCATATTTGTTTCTTGATTGTACCTCCAGTATATGGGGGTCGATTGGGTTGTGTTTGTTGTTTATACTTTTGGGGCTTGGGAATGTCTGATTAGGTTGTTGTTAGACCATATTATGTTCTCTGTTATTCTTTTCTTGTTATCTGATAAGATTTGACTTTAGAATTGTGGTTGTGGGTCCTCCTGATAGTGGTAGTTGACTTGATATCTTAATTGCTTATGAAGACGTTGTTATCTTGTGTTCCAAGTTTGTTCATTACTCGCCTTCTTATCTTTTCTATCTTGTTTCTATTCTTAATTGCCTGTATACTTTAGTATCTTTAGTTTAGTTATTTGTGATACGATTACTTTATTACATGTTGTTTATGCTTTCATTATATTTTGAGCTCAGTCGACCGATGCCGACTAAGTACCATCTTTGGTACTAGTACTACACGTCTGCTCCCTACAAATTCTATTTTGAGTTATCATCATTGATTTTGGAGTCGTGTAGAGCAACTTGGAGTTTCAAAGACTTTGTTGGCTCCGGTTTTCGAAGTTATTATTTTTCATCTTTTTTTAGCTAGGCTTAGCTTTTATGTTTTATTTAAAGACAACATGTACCGATCTTTTATTTGTAAAAGCCTTGAATTATTATTTTATATTAGATGCTTGATTACTGAATGTCTCCCTTTGTTCTGACCTTTATGCCTTTAGTTGTTGGTTTCCGCTTCATAGTCTGTTTCTTGGGCTCCAGGCTACGGGTTCGGCTTACATGATCATGACCAAAGAAAATTGGGTTGTGACAATTAAATGCATACATTAGCATGATTAAAGATCCAATTGCTCCTCAAAATCCTTTTTACATTTTTCAATATTAATTGTGGATAATATCTTTATAAATAATATGCTTATTCATATTACTAAACAATGCGTAAGAAATAATCTATGTATAATTAATGAATAATAACTAATACAAACAGTACTAATGCAAGCATTACTAATACACTCTGGTATCGTTTGGTAAAGTGCACTAGGAAAAATAATTCATACATTATCTTTGTGTAATACAGTACCTTGTTAGGTACTATTTTCCATCCTATATATAAGCAATGCTCGCATTAATTATACACTTTATTGAGTATTAATGTATGCATTACATACATCATGAGTTACTTGGTATGAATAATGTAATGATTTTAATGCATACTTTAACATGGTCTCATTTGCCCCTTTTCTATGTTTTTTCACCATAATTATGGAGCGTATATTTATAAATAGTCTCTTTTATATAATGTATGCAATTTTAATACACCACACTGAACAATACACAAAAATAATCTATATATGACTAATGTAAGCATAATTAATACAAACATTATTATAGCACCTCAGATTTACTGTGGCTTCACGGTTCTTTCAATGCTTTTTCCTTAAGTTAAGTGTGTGTCTAGGGCCTTTTTGTCGTAATTTTAATGTGTTATTATATGTGTTTTGCAGGAAAGTTTTCAAAATGGAAATACAGACGACTGTACAGAAATCAGCGCAGAAGTGACCCACGAAGCCATCGACAGCCCGTCGTCTCATCGATGGACGGTAGGTGGTGATCTTCGATTGATGTTTCGAGCATCTGGAAGCAACTCAAGGAATTATGACCAAGCGTGGGGATACAAAAGGATTGACGGTTCGTCGACTGATCGACGGACCACGCTGGCAAGTCGTCGATGTGATCAGAGACTGCCCAAGTACTCGGTGTTGGACAAAAGCTAAGTATGGAACGATTATAAGCATCGACGGACCGTGTTGTTGGTCCGTCAATTGGATTAGAAAGGTGCGATTTGGAGACTTGAAGAAGATGCTAAGTATGGAGCGACAGAGGCAGTCAACGGTCCGTCGTTTCATCGACGGACTGTCTGTGGAGTCATCGATTGAAGGAGCGTTTTGGGACAAACTTTCCTTATTTTTAACTCCTTTTAATTTAGGACTTTGTTATTATAAATAGGGTAAAATACCTTGGTTTTGGGGTTAGATTTTTTATTATTTTTCATACTTTAGTTCTTGGGGATTTGACTTTGCAACTTGGGCAATTATATCAAATTTCCGGAATCGATTTACAAGTGAATTTTGCTATTTCAAGTGGTATTTCTGGATTTTCTTCAAACTTGTCAAAGTAAGTACATGAATTATTGTTTAACAACCATGAATCATTTATTTCTAGGCATGGGTAACAAAATCAACAACTAGGGTTGTGGGAACCATGGGTGATTAATAAGGTAAAACTAGCTAAATAACAATTCTAGAATAGATTCTTGCATGTATTGATAATTTTTTCGTTAGAAGTATTTTTAACGAGTGCACGCGTTTGAACTTGCCCTATTTTTACTTGACGGACCAAGGGGTCGTTAATAGGAAAATAATTATCAACATAGATTTAATGGACACTATCTAATTGGCAAGTTTCGATTGGTGCGAAGTAGTAACTAAGTCATACCTCGAATATGATGCTTAATATGATGTAAAGGTAAGGTTTAGTAACATAGACCCACATAGCCGAACCTAGGTACGGAGTAAAATTCTCTAAATGCCGGACCAACGATTTAGAGATACATAACTTATCACTTTGCATGGAAGACACTAGTTAAAAAATTGTTATAGTTAGGATTATCGCGTTATGAACCTATGGGGAAAACATGCACTCTAGTTTTTCTCACCACTTGAAAAACACCAAAGTTTTAATCTTGCTACTTGTTTACATAGAAATAATTGAACATTTTGTTTCACAAAATCCCCNCCCCCCCCCCCCAATTTTATTAACTGTTTTCAGAAAGTACTTGACTAAATAGAGGTAATCGTATATTAAAGTTAAGTCTAAACCATTTTCCTCGTGGGATAAATCCCAACCTAATAATTGGGTTCTCTACTTGATATGACCGCTTATACTTCTTTAGGGAAGTACAATTTGAGCGTATCAAATTTTGTCTCCGCTTCCGGAAAAAGTGACTTTTAGATTAACTTTAAGAGCAATTACTAAAGTTTAGTAAAAATTTTCCTAATTTTACTTTTTATCTTTGTTTTTATCTCTTTCAGGTCTAGCTCCAGTGTATGCCAAGTATCCAAGTCGAGGAGAACCAATACTTCCATTTGATCCAGAACTGAACCGTACACTCCGCAGAATGAACGATCCACACAATCCTGCTAATATTAGTGATGGGATCAACCGTCAACTTCCTCATCTGGTTGATGCTCACAACCAAGTGATTGTGGATAACCCTGGTGATGGTGCTTTAAGGAGGCAACCTCCCACCCCACGTCCTCAAGAGTATTATAGGGGCAATGTTAACATCACAGATTCTGATGGGCCTCTTGTCCTACCTCCTCTACCACAGGGTCATTTATTTGTGGTAACTAGTATCTTGATGCAGATTCCCACCGCTAGAGGTTTGTTTTCGGGGCTACCATCTGAGGATTCGAATGCTCACATCGCCAAAAAGAGGTCGGTGTGTACAAGTTGTGTAGGGAGGCTAGACTTAGAGATGGATGTCATCGGATTAAGGATGTTCTCTCTCTCACTAACGGGAGAGGCCGCAATTTGGTTTACTGAGCTGCCCTGTAACTCGATTTATACTTGGGAACAGTTGATGGATGTGTTCCTAGCACGGTATTACATGGTGTCTAAAAATCTCAACCACAACGATAGAGTGAATAACTTTGTGGCATTGCTTGGGGAGTCAGTAAGTAGTTCTTGGTATAGGTTTACCTCATTTGTGAGAAGTATCCCAAACCACCGCATTGATGATGAATCGTTGAAAGAGTAGTTCTATCGGGGGCAAGATGATAACAATAAGGCAGTAGGTGATACTATTGCAGGTAGTTTTTATGGTGAGTGCACATATGCAGAGATCCCGAAGAAGTTGGAGAAAATTTCCCCAAAAAATAAAGCTTGGAGCACTAGGAAGTCGGACACCAGGAGAAATAACTTTTCAGTGCAAGCTACAAACAACCCGGCCGCAGATGAGATTCGTGAAGAGATGGATCAAATGAGGACTGATCTTGGGTTGGTATTGAAACATGTCACTGGGGGTGCAGAGAAAGTTAATGCGTGAATTATTTGTCTAAACCACCACCACCAATAGATGAATTTTACTATGAAGAGGATTCTTGTGCAATGAATGAGCAGATGGGGGGGGGGGGGGG
>NC_028647.1:41954044-41997581 GCF_001406875.1 Solanum pennellii
GGGGGGGTTTCTGATCAAACGCCCAAGGCTCCAATCAGGAGAATTGGCGCCAAGGTCAAGGAAATCAAGGTCGGAACTATGGAAATAACAACTGAGAGGGTCGTTATGTTCGAGATGGGAACTAGAACCGCGACGACAACTTCAACCGAAGTAACTATGGTAATAGAAACGATTGTAGTGGGCCTTATGTTGAATTTTCTCCTAGGGATGGTGGAGGTAGTATGGCGCGAGTTGAGGACATATTGCAAAATATGATAAGGAGGTTTGATGCTAGTGATGAGCATGCTAAAAAGTTGAGAGGTGATTTGGCTAATATTGGGAAAACGGTGGACGCATATACAATCTCAATCAAGCATCTTGAGTTGCAAATGGTCCAATTGTCTTCTACTGTGAACCCACGTCAACCGGGTACTCTTCATAGCAACACTGTCCAAAATCCAAAAAATGATGGACATTGCATGGTAGTCACTACTAGAGGGGGTAAGCAAACCATTGATCCACCTATGCCGTCTGGTGTAGAAGATGAGGTGATAAGATATGATGAGGTAGTGGAAGTTAGTGGTGAGTTGGTAGACAAATTGGGGAAAGAAGCTGAGATACCCCGAAATGTGACCCTTGTTCCTAGACCACCACCACCATTTCCAAAAACATTGGTGAAAAAGACCGAGGATGTTAAATATCGGTGTTTTATAACTATGTTGAAATAGCTTTCCATCAATGTCCCTTTGATAGAAGCGCTTGAAAAATGCCTGGTTATGCCAAGTTTATGAAAGATATGGTTACTACGAAGAGATCGGTATGTTTTGAGGATGATGATCGGATGCAACACTGTAGTTCTATTGCTACAAGGTCTTTTGTGCAAAATAAAGAAGATCCGGGTGCTTTCACTATTTCATGTACCATCAGGTTGTTACACTTTTCTAAAGCATTATCTGATCTTGGGGCAAGCATAAATCTCATGCCTCTCTCTATTTACAAAAAGTTGGGTTTGGGTGACACAAAGCACACTATGATGTGGTTACTGATGGTCGATCGAACGATGAAGAGGCCTATTGGGATATTCCATGATGTGTTGGTGAAGGTGGAGTCATTTATATTCCCAGACGATTTTGTGATTCTTGACTGTGAGTTGGATTTTAAGATGCCTATTATTCTTGGGAGGCCATTCCTTGCTACCGTTCGTGCCTTGGTTGACATGGAAAAAGGGCAGATGAAGTTTAGGTTGAACAATGAAGAAGCAACTTTCAACATTTTTAGGTCCATGAAGTAGAGTTGTGAGCTCCAACCGGTATCTGCTATATCTTACAAGGTTGAGAGTATGTCTGAGGTACAAATCAAATAACACCTTGGTGTTCAGGCACTAGCGACAGTGATCATGAATTTTGAGAGTGATGGTATTGAGGAGTATGGGTCATTGGTTGCGGCACTTAATCGAGGGGACGTATGGTTCAAACCAAAGAAATTTGAGTCAGATATGAAGCACGCAAGTCCCCACCCACGAAACCATCTATTGAGGAGGCTCCAAAATTAGAGCTTAAGGCTCTACCACGTCATCTGAGGTATGTATTGTTGGGAAAAGATGACACTTTTCCGGTAATCATTACATCAGATTTGAATGTGGAGCAAGTAGAGTGTCTGATATAGGTGTTAAAGAGGTTCAAACGAGATATTGGTTGGAGTATTTATTGGGATCCACCCGGTATTTGTTCACACAAAATCCAACTCATGACCGATCATAAGCCAAGTATTGAGCATCAAAGATGGTTAAATCCACCTATGCAAGAGGTAGTGAAGAAGAAGATTATTAAGTGATTGGATGCCAGAGTCATATATCCTATCGCAGATAGTAGTTGGATATGCCCTATTTAGTCTGTGCCCAAAAAGGGGGGAATGACTGTGGTCCCTAACGAGAAGAATGAGCTTGTACCAATGAGGCTGGTGACAGATGGAGAGTTTGTATGGATTACCGGAAGTTGAATGCATGGAATGAGAAGGACCATTTTCCTATGTCTTTCATGGATCAGATATTAGATAGGCTTGTAGGAAAAGGGTGGTATTGTTTTCTTGATGGTTATTCGGGTTACAATCAAATCTCTATTTCACCAGAGGACCAAGAGAAAACCACTTTCACTTGCCCGTATGGAACTTTGACGTTCAAGAGGATGCCTTTTAGGTTGTTTAATGCACTGGCTACTTTTCAGAGATGTATGATATTAATATTCTCCGATAAGGTGGAGGACAGTATTGAGTTGTTTATGGATGATTTTTCAGTTGTTGGTGACTCATTTGAGCGTTGTTTGAGTCACTTCGACGAGGTTCTCAAAAGGTGTGAAGAGTGCAACCTTGTGCTAAATTTGGAGAAATGTCACTTCATGATGAAAGAGGGTTTTGTATTGGGTCATCGCATCTCAGAGAAGGGGATAGAGTTTGATCGAGCCAAAGTTGAGGTGATAGAGAGATTTCCTCCACCCATCTCTTTAAAAGGTATGAAAAGTTTTATTCGGCACGCAGGCTTCTACCAGAGGTTTATTAAGGATTTTTCAAAAATTGAAAATCCTCTGTGTAAGTTACTTGAGAAAGAATGTAAATTTTATTTTGATGAATCCTGTCTGAAGGCATTTGGAGAGTTGAAGGACAAGTTGGTGTTTGCACCCATTATTATTTCCCCAAATTGGAGTAAACAATTTGAGGTGATGTGTGATGCTAGTGGCGTTGCTCTTGGTGTAGTCTTGGGACAAAGAAAGGATAAAATCCTTCACCCCATTCATTATTCTAGTAAGGCCCTAATTGAAGCACAAAAGAACTATACTGTGACTGAACAAGAGCTTCTTGAGGTGGTATTTGCTTTTGAAAAATTTCGCTCATATTTGCTTGGCACGAGAGTCATAATGCATACCAACCATTCTGCTTTGAGATATTTGAAAGCAAAGAAGAATGTGAAACCAAGGTTGATTAGATGAGTACTACTATTGCAAGAGTATGATTTTGAGATGAAAGATAGAAAAGGGACCGAAAATCAAGTTGCAGATCACTTGTCCATATTAGAGGATGAAGCTATGCGAGAGTTGGGTGAAAAGGCTGAAATTGATGATATCTTCCCTGATGAGCATGTATTGGCCGCTTCTCATGACTTGATTCCATGGTTCGCAAATTTTCCAAATTATTTGGCTAGTGATATAGTTCCATTGGAAGTTTATGCATGATGTGAAAAAGTTTTTTGGGATGAGACGTATTTATATCGGAGTTGTACAGATGGGCTTAATCACCGTTGTGTGTCGGAAGTTAAGATGTTAAGTGTTTTGGAGGCATGCCACTCCTTGCCTGTGGGTGGGCATTATAGTGGTATCCGGACTGCCCATAAGATTTTGCAATGTGGGTACTATTAGCCAACCATCCACCAAGATGCTCATGTGTTCGCCAAGGCATGTGATAGGTGCCAACAAGATGGGGATATTTCGAGAAGGCAAGAGCTCCATTTGAATCACATTCTAGTAATTGAGTTGTTTGATGTATGGGGAATTGACTTTATGGGCCCGTTTGTGAGTTCTCATGGGACGAAATATATTCTTGTGGCGGTGGATTATGTGTAAAAATGGGTCGAAGCCATAACACTTACCAATAATAAAGTGAAGAGTGTCACCGTGTTCTTGAAAAAGAACATATTTTCCAGATTTGGCACACCTATGGCTATTATCAATGATGGTGGGTTCCACTTTTACAACAAGTTGTTCAAAGGATTATTGGAGAAATATGGGGTTCGCCACAATGTAGACACTCCATACAATCCGCAAACTAGTGGGCAAGTTGAGGTGTCCAACATAGAAATCAAGCAGATCCTGTCGAAAACAGTGAATGCTAATAGAACTGATTGGTCAAGAAGGCTTGATGATGATCTGTGGGCTTACCGGACAGCATACAAGACTCCCATAGGTATGTCTCCATACAAACTTGTATATAGAAAGGCTTGTCACTTGTCGGTTGAGTTAGAGCACAAGGTTATGTGGGCGATGCAGAAACTGAAGGTGGATTGAAATGAAGCAGTGGATCAGAGATTAAATGGGTTAAATGAGCTTGATGAGTTTCTCTTGAAGGCATTTGAAAGTTCAGCCCTATACAAAGAAAAGATGAAGAAGTACCATGAACAAAAGATTGAGAAGCGCGAATTTGCGGTTGGGGACTTGGTTCTTTTGTTCAACTCTAGGTTGCGCTTGTTTCCGGGCAAACTCAAGTCCAAATGGACTGGTACATTCTTGATCACTCAAGTGTTCCCTTATGGTGCGGTTGAGTTGGAGAACAAGGAGGGTTCAAGGTTCACGGTAAATAGGAAAAGAATCAAAATCTACCTCGGGCATGCGGAAAATGCAAATGAAGTGGTTGAGGCATACCATCTTGATGAAGTATGAGTAATCAAGAGTCTTGCGTTGTTCCGCGATGTTAAATAAAGCTCTGACCGGGAGGCAACCCAATGCGTATCCTCTAGCCAACAATAGGTTTTTCTTGTCTTTGTAGGAATAGTTGCATTCTTTGGTTTTTTACTCAATGTCATGTGTGAATTTTCTTTTATTTCTATTAGGCTGTTGGCTAGAGAGTAGTTTAGGGTCTGTGTCTAAAAAGTGTCCAGAAAGCACATAAAAATTGCTGACTGGGTGCTCAATGTGCAGGGACCAAACCACCAGAAATCTGCAGAAATTGGTCTGGTGCACTGATCTACGGACCAATCCACGGGCCGTCGTCCCATCGACGAACCGTCGGTATTGTCGGTCGATTCCAAGTATATTTTTCAATATCATCTAAGTTAAGTCATAATCGACAGATCAGTCGACGGGGAATCGTTAGTTCCCAAAAACCTATGACCCGAACCGCCCAACCGGCTATATAACATCATAACCATTCAGTTAATCTCCCACACCTTTTCAAATTCTTCTCCCAACCGTTTCCATCCCCTTCTTCCCTTAATCCCCCATTCACTCCCACATTCATTCGTTCCTCTCTGTTTTCTTATTCTCTCAACTTTTCCAAATTCCCAAAACCCTAGTCCCCAAATTCCGATCAAATCCAAGCATTTTCTGATCGGTGTTCGAAAGCGGGCTTGTTGTTTGTTGTTGCAAGTTCACTCACACTTTCACTCAACTAGAGAATACAGGTATATCATTCTCATCTGCAATCTAAATTCATGTTGATTTGCTTGGAAACCGAATTGATTGTATGTGGGTCTTGACTTAGGGACAACTTTACATGATTAACTTGTTAAAATTGGGTTTCATGTCCCTCATAATTCTAGAAAGTTAATGGGTCGGGGTGCAAACTGTCTAAATGAACTCTGAATTTTGTTTGATTTGTTATTTTCCGACATAGGTCTTGATGGTCTCTTAGAATATAGAATAGAAATGTGTAAAATTGAAGCCTTAGGAATGAAAAATTTGTTTGTTGCTTGTTATTGAATGTTGTGTGTCTTGGCATATGCTTGAAATTGTCCATTTGAGGGGTACAAAGAAGGTCTGAAAAACTTGTCTATGACCGACAGTACGAGACCCCATCTACGGACCGTTGGTCGATCGACGGACCGTCGATGGGGTCCGTTAATAGTTGAACCTTGTATTTGCTTAACACTGGGATGACGAAAGCAGACTACGGTCCGTCGATTGATCGACGGTCCATTCTGCACGTCCATCGTTCCTAACTAAAACCTTGATCTCTGAAGCATTCTGAAATTTTCTAAGTGTCCAATGACAGAAGTGTAATACGGTTTGTCGATCAATCGACGCGCCGTTGTGCACGATCGGCGTTTATAACTGCAAGTTTTGTGGACCTGTAACTTTTGAAATTTTCTAAGTGTCCACCGACAGACCCTTTCAACGGACCATCGATTCATCGACGTACTGTCAATAGTTTCGTCGCCCAGTTCTGTAGTTCTGCACTTCACTATGTCTTTCGTTCCAAATTTTGTTTTGCTTCTTTTGTGTGTGCAGGATGATTACAATAAAACTAATAACTCTCCTTTGCATGTACCAATGGCCCCCAAGCCGGATATTGTCTATTCCAGGGGACGGTCCAAGTTCGTCGCACCATCCCAGCGTTTGGTTGGCTCGTTTGATGACCGAAGAGCATCCCCAAGACGTAACCAGCATCTTCGTCCTCGAACTGGTCTTAGACTAGCCCTTAGCATACATCATTGCATTTCATAGGTAGAGAAAATGCGGAAAAATTAGAACTTTACATATGAAGTTTACTTAGACATCTCATTTATCAAAATAGTTTACATAGTTGTCTCACAAAAAACCAGCTATTATAGAAATACAAAGTTTGGGACATAGACCTTACACTATTACGGTATGTCTCATATAGAACTTACAACAAAGTCTCAAAAGATAAAAAAAGAACAATTGTCTTAGACATTGTCAATAGTAAAGCTAGAATAGTGGAATCATCCTCGGACTTGAGGACTCACCAACAACTTGGGAACTATCCAAGTTTTCCTTGAAAATGGACTTGAAGCTCTTTAATGGGCCGAACATACATTTTTGTAGAAATAGAGAGAATATGGGTTAGTAAAAACCACATTTACTAAGTATGGAAACATATGAAAGTAAAACATTTAGAAACATGCTAAAAAAGGCATTAGGTTTAAAGCATGCCAAGTAACTTGAAATCCTTTCATTCACATTCCAATAGCATGTACAAGTTCATAATAACAATAATAATAAGACATATTCAGATTCATGTTCAAGAGTAATCATCATAATAAATCAATATCAAGGTTTCATGTCTTAAAGTTCATTTCATCACAACATAAGAAGACCCTTACTCACAATCTTAATCCAAGTCAACTAGTGCAATGCTCATGTGAAGCCCTATAACCCCACATAAACCAAGTAAACTAGTAAAGAGACCATAAGCAATATCTTTACCTTATATAACATCATAACAAGTATAGCCAACATCACATATAGAAATTTAGACCAATGTCATGTGTATTCAATGGAACCAATATCATATAACATCAAAATTATATAGAACCAATATTATGCATTTCATTCATAACATAAGTAATTCCCCTCAAGGTCAACTTGTGCAATGCATAGGTAAAGTCTCATACCCTTACCTACACTAAGTAGTACCCCTTAAGTCATCCTAGTTAGTGTCCATCTTTATTACTTTCGTTCATTCATTTTACTTTCGGGAACATTCGCCATAGCCGAAAATAGACCATATGAGCTAAACATGGAATCGGGTGTCATGAGACCCTACACCGAACGAAGGTGCTCTACTTGTCAAGGTAGAACCATACATGAACATAGCATCAAGGTGGATCCACTAGCTAGTCTTCCTATGGGGGCATATAGTTATGGAACTAGCATACGTGTAGTTGAAACGCTTTTTATGCATTCACATTGTAGTATCCATCACATGAGAACAATGGTGAACCTACCTTCCCTCTTGGGAAGGGACACCTCTTATATCTGGTTCGCTCAGTGCTAAGCTAAAGTCCCTTTTTGAAATGTCTTTAAGCCATCCTTAACATTAGTTTGTAGTATAGGACTTAGGAGACTAACCCCTTGTATGATCATGATCATATCTCTTCAGGTTTAGAATGAGAACTTCCTTTCATCACAACCCAACATTAGTGAGATCATCACATCATAGTCATAATAATAAGGTACACAAGAGAATCACTTTCAGTATTGCATGCTCATATCCCTATCATGGTATCACATTCAACATATTAATAACATGCCATTATATTCATCATATCATCATCTTCCTATTCTATTCACATTCATACTTCAATTGAACATCATCATCAACAATAGACCAACAAAATTAAATTAAAGTATTCATGATCATGGAAGTCTTACCAATACCCTCCAAGAAACTCCTTCAAGATTTCACCCCCAATTCGACAATACAATCCAAAAATCCAATCATCATCATCATATAATAGTAAATTATGCAATAACAGATTCAATCATACTATCTCAATCACAAACCAACCAAGATCACAAGTTAGAGTTAAGAAAAGAAGAGGATTCATGGGTCTTTGTAGATATTTAGGTCAAATCTTTAGGGGATACATCAATACACATAAGTATACATAATTCATAAAAAAAATAATTGAATTTAGACTACACAATTTTATCCAGAAAGAAGACCCATGAAATTGGATGAAAACAAGGTTTTTTGAAGAACTTTGAAATCCAAATTTTGAAGAACCTCTACGGGAAAGGGTTACCAAGAGTTAATTTATTCCATACCTTGAAAATAATTGAAGAATGGTGAAGGAATTTCTTGATCTTGAATCCCTGGAAAAATCTTGGTCTTCTTTTTCAATGGGGATCTATGAGTAATGAGAGATACTAGAGAGAAGTGAGAGTGACTTTGGTTTCAATTGAGGAATTGATTTGGGTGGATAATATAAACTTAAAACTGACCTAAAATCAATATGTAGTCATCCCCTAAATTACCCAAAAGACCCCTCACTTAGTTGAGTCTTTTTGTGAAGTCAATTGACTTAAAAATGACGCAATAAAATCTGGACATGGTTGCGCGTCGCGGGGGTACTTTTAATTTTTTTTTTTCTGGAATCCGATTTGAGAAAGTGAGCCTCATAAAGTCCCCGCTCTAAGAGGAAATTTTTTTAGCTTTCAAGTGATGGTTTCACGACACGCCACCACCCTATAAAACAGGTTGATCGGCAGGCTTCTTTGGCAGCCTCATTACCAGCGTTTAGGTCATCCTCAAGGACCCTTTGGGTGATACTTGGGGAGTTTTAACTAGATTTTTTTAACCTATAAACATTATTTTACCTATTTAGAGTATGTTTACAAGTTTTAGACTTCATATGGCACTCCAAACCTTCACAAAACATAAGGACGTCTACTAGTTCAATTTTGCTAGTCGAACGTCAAGGTCTTCCTTTGACATTTAGACTCTAATAATTCTAAATTAAGCTTATTACATTATTATAGGTATGGAAACATTATTTTAACCATTATTTAATAGGTGAGTCTCTAGTCTAGTTCATAGGACTTCCGATGTGTTACACTTTAGTGGAGACAGAGGTGTTAGTCGCTTACCAATTAAAGAGTATGGCACAAGTGTTAAATAATTAATGGAAGAGAAATAGGCCGGTATATGTGGGTCCCATAGATTGGGAGGTATTTAAGAAGGCATTTCTTGATAGATTCCCCGAGAGTTGAAGGAAGCTAAGGTGGAAGAATTCATTAACCTTAGTCAAGGTAGCATGAGTGTTAAGGACTGTGCCTTGAAATTTACCCAACTATCCAAGTATGCTCCATCTATGGTGGCAGATATGAGATATAAGATGAGTAGGTTTTTGATAGGTGTGTCTGACTTGGTTGAAGAAGAAAGTCATACGACTATGCTCCATCGTGAAATGGATATCTCAAGTCTCATGGTACATGCTCAACAAATAGAGGAGTCAAAACTCAAGAAAATGAACAAAGAGGTGTAAAGCGCTTGAACTGGTGATGGGAACTTCTCCATTGCTAGGTAGGTCAACCAAGGTTCAGACAAAGTTTTTCCAACGAAGGATCCTCTAGTTCTACAAAGGTCAATAAGAATAGGGTTTCCAACCCCAAATCTCAAGGAGGTAGTAGTGGTGGTTCTTATGTTGCTAGGCCTAATTTTCCAAAATATGGTGAAAAAACATGATAGAAAATTCCTAGTTGGCTTGTATGAGTGATATGGTTGTGGAAAGAATGGCCACAAGATGAGAGATTGTTGGTACTCATGGCTAAGTCGAAAAAGTCAAATGAAATGCACTAAGCAACTCTAACTCCAATGCTCAAAAGAAAAACCGCTATTATTCTCTTCAATCCCGAGGTGACCAAGAGATCTCCCAGGCTGTTGTGACCGGTATGTTAAAAGTATTTTTTGTTAATCTACATGCCTTGTTAGATCTCGATGCCACTTTGTCCTTTGTAACACCTTTTAATGGCCATGAAGTTTTATATATTCTCCGAAATGTTAGTAGAATCTCTTTTGGTATCTATCCTGGTTGGTAACTTAGTGGTGGCAAAAAGAATCCATAGAAGTTGTCCCATTTGCTTGTACAATAAGGTTACTTTGGTGGACTTGGTAGATTTAGATATGTTAGATTTTTATGTTATTTTTAGTATGGATTGGTTGCATATGTGTTATACCATTACAGATCGTAGGACTCAGATGGTTAACTTCTAATTTCCAAATGAGTCTATTCTAGATTTGAAGGGGGGAATTCTATCCCTATAGGTCAATTTGTTTCTTGCCATAAAGCTAGGAAAATGATCTAGAAAGGGTGCATTTACCATCTTGTAAGGGTGACAATTGTTGAGATGCAAACCTCTTCTCTAGATTCGGTTCCATCAGTGAATGAGTTCCCAAATCATTTGCATGGTATTCCTCCCGAGTGGGAAATAGATTTTTGCGTTGATATTTTATTAGATATGCAACCTATCTCTATTTGTCCTTATAGAATGGATCTATACGAGTTGACAGAGTTAATAGAGAAACTAAATGATTTGCTAAATAAGGGTTTTGTTTGACCGAGTATCACTCCATAGGGTGCCTCAGTGTTGTCTGTTAGAAAGGCGGATGCATCTCTGTGAATGTTCATCGATTATCGCCAATTGAACAAAAATACCATTAAGAATAAATATTTATTCAAAGAATATATGATTTATTTGATCAACTTCAAAGGGTTAACTATTACTCAAAAATTGACATTCGTTCAGGTTATCATAAATTAAGGGTGGGAGGGGTTGATGATGACCTTTAAGAGTCGATATGTTCACAATGAATTTGTCGTTATGTCATTTTTGTTTGACAAATGCCCCGACGGCTTTTATGGATTTGATGGATAGAGTGTTTATACAATACCTTGACATGTTTTTATTGTGTTTATTGATGATATTTTGATCTATTCAAGGAGTGAGAATGAACATATGGACCAATTTATTATTGTGTTGCAAGTTCTTAAGGACCAACAACTTTTTGCGAAGTTTAGCAACTATGAACCATATTTTGTCAAGCAAGGGTATTGAGGTAGATCCTAAGAAGACAGATGCGGCCAAGAGTTGGCGTAGACCTCTAACTCTTTCCACATTAGAAGATTTTTGGGTTTGGCCGGTTTTTATAGGAGGTTTATTGAGAGGGTTTTCCTGTATTTCTTCTCCGATGACGTCTTTGACTCAAAAGAAGCCTGAGTTTGAGTGTTCTGAAGCTTGTGAGAAAAGTTTCCGAAGAATTGAAAGATACACTTACCTCCTCTCTAGTGTTGACCTTATCGGAGGGTAAAAATGGTTTGTGGTGTACTGTGACGCCTCTGGAGTGGAGTTGGGATGTGTCCTCATGCAAAACGGTAAAGTGATTTCCTATGCTTCTAGGCAACTGAAATTCCATGTGAAAAATTGTCCAACCAATGATCTTAAACTAGAGACGGTAGTATTTTCCTTGAAAATATGTAGACATTACTTTGTATGGGGTCCATGTGGATTTTTTTTCATTGATAACAAGAGTCTTCAATATGTGTGACTTGATTCTTCGTCAGCGAAGTTGGTTAGAATTGTTGAAGGACTATGATATAAATGTCTTTTACCACCCTGACAAACATAATATTATAGAAGATGCACTTAGTAGATTGTCTATGGGTAGTGTCGCTCAAGTAAAGAAATAAAAGAAAAAGTTGGTTCATGGTGTGCATAGGTTTTCCTGACTAGTTTTTCAACTAGTGGATTTTACCAAGGGTGTTGTCATGGTCTATAATGGTTCCAAATCGTCCTTTGTGATGGATATTAAGTCTAAACAAGGCATTGATACTTTATTAGTTTCGTTCATAGAGTCTTTACTGAAAGTCCATAGAGGATTTCTCCCAAGGGGTATTGGGGTTATTAGATAAAAAGGTCGAGATTATGTGTTTTAGATGTTGATGGTTTGAGGGAGCAAATTTTAGAAGAAGCTCATAGTTCTCGATATTCTATTCATCCGGGAGACACCAAGATGTACCCGATCTATGAGAAGTTTATTGGTTGAATGGTGTAAAGAGAGATATTGTGGGATTTATGGACAAATGTCCTCATTGCAACAAGTTAAGGTTGAACACCAAAGTGCCAAGGACTTATCACAAAATATTTCTATTCTAACTCCGATGTGGGAAGATATGAACATGGATTTAATTGTGGGTTTTCCTCAAACTCAAAGGCAACATGATCTTATTTGGGTCATTATAGATAGGATGAAAAAATCATCCCACTTTATTCTTGTTTAGGTTTCTCACTCAGCGGAAGAATATGCCAAGTTATATATAACATATAGTGAAGTTGCATGTAGTTCCTCTATCTATCATTTCAAATTGAGATATTCAATTTACATCTCATTTTTGGAAGTCATCCCAAAAATCTCTTGGTACGAAGGTAAAGCTTAGCACCGCTTTCACCCTAAAATAGATGGTTAAGCGGAATGAACCATTGAGGCCTTAGAGGACATGATGAGGGCATGCGTGATAGATTTGAAAGGTAATTGGGATGACCAATTTCCATTGGTAGAATTTTCCTACAATTATAGTTATCACTCTAGTGTCTATATGGCTCCCTTTGAAGCCTTTTATGATAAGATATGTAGGTCTCCGGTTGATTTGTTTGAGGTAGGTGAAATTGCTATTATTGGTCCAAGATTAGTTTCTGAAGCTATTGAGAATGTTTGGCTCATTAGAGAGAGATTAAGAAGGGCACAAAGTAGAAAAAAGTCTTATGCCAATGTGAGAAGAAGGGATCTAGAATGAAGTTAATGATTGGGTATATTTGAAATCTCACCCATGAAGGGTGTAATGAGAATTGTCAATATAGGGAAGATTATTCCCCGGTATGTAGGCCCATGTGAAATTTCTAACCTTATTAGGAAGGTACACTATTAGTTGGATTTTCCAAATGAGTTGGTCCTATTTATTTTGTATTTCATGTTTCCATGCTTAAGAAATATGTTAGATATCCAACATCCATTATTCCCCTAGAAGGGTTGGGAGTTGATGAAAGTCTCTCATATGAAGAGGTTCCTATAGAGATCCGAGATTGGCAAGTCAAGAGATTGAGAAATAAGGAAATAGCTTTTGTGAATGTTTTATGGATAAATCATTTAGTTGAGGATACTAGTTGGGTTGCTGGGGCCGATATGAAGGCCGGATATCCTCATCCCTTTCCTTCTACTCTTATTCAAGCTTGAGGTAAATAATTTTTCTTGAGTTTTAGTGTTGTGTAAGTCATGCGTGTTATATGTGTTTTCCATGATTTCCTTATGTTGTGCATGATCTTGAAGAAATTCATGTTTAGTAAGAAAATGAGTTTTTATGATCGATTTTCCTGTTGTTGTTGAGCATTTAGTATGAGTTGCCTATTTGACTTCTTGAAATGAGTTGATAAACATGCTTTAGTATGAATTTGAGAGTAATTTTGTATTGTCTCCATGATGTTGAGTGGATCATGATTATAGTTAAAGAAGGTAGTTCCTCCTATGAATATGAGAAATATTGAGTTTTATGCATATTGGTTTGTTAGATATAGTTCCTACTTCCTTGTATTGCATTGGTTATGTTTTAGATGGAGTTAAAGTTTCCTCTTTTGAATTTTGCATTATTTTGATGTTTCAGATGGGCTGCTAGTCACAAGTCTTTAATTTCGTAAGGTGTCTAGATCGTCATTCGAGGATGAATGTTTCCAAGTGGTAGATAATGTAACCTTCTGGAAACTAGTAGAGTAAACTAGAAATTGACATGAGGGCTAAAGTTGTAAATAACTCCCGATACTAAATATGTATGTTTTTTGGTTAAAACATCAAGGCACAACCCCCCCCCCTCAAGGACCAGCCATTGTTCCTTTAGGAGGACCCCTCAAAAGGTGACAAAAATTGTGCTTGGGCAGTCCACCCACAAGGAGGAACCAAGACTAGTTGGTGGACCCACGCCTCGTGGGTGAGGGCTATTGGTCAATGCCCCAGGAACCATGACCTAGAACACTTACCACGTTTCACCAGCACTGGCCATGGGTCCTACAACAGTCCGTCAATGGTGGGCGTGGATGGGGCCTAGGAACCGCCATATGGCAGTTATACTTGGGGGTATTTTGGTTTTCCTTTTTAATAAAATAATATGTGGCATTGTCTTACATTTAGTTAAACTAACTCTATATAGTTTTAAGACTCCCAAATCATGTCATCTTTTTTATAATTTCTAAGTACCGTATTCAAAACCAACTTTTCCTCCATAACTCTCTCTGTGGAACTCCAAGGAAGAACAAGAAAATTGTAGCTAGGGTTGAAGAAAAGCATTTTAACTAAAATTGTTGGATTTCATAACCAAGGTATGTCATGCACTTTCCTCCATAATGCCTCCATATTGGCTGGAATGCCAACGTTTGAGTACTTTCCTTACATCACACTACGGAATACATCTTCTTTCCACCTAATCCGCTCCTTGCTTTAATAATAGTGGTTCATCCCAGATATAGATCTTAGCCTCATGACTTATCTTTCTCTTTTGTTAGGTAGTTACATCCGGAGTGCACTCTCCACTTACTAATTGATTCACTATATGTGCATACCAAGGCACTTAAGAGATATGTAGTGCCATAAATTGTCCATCCGGAAACTCTTCTCGGATTTGTTCCCCTTCATGTACATAGGAGAAATATTCTAACCTAGACAAATGATTAACTATTCAATTCTCAGTACCCTTTCTATCTTTTATCTCAAGGTCTAATTCTTTGAGAAGAAATATCCCCCGAATTAGCCTTGGTGTAGCTTAATTCTTGATGAATAAGTAACTAATAGTTTCATGGTCATTATAAACATTCACTTTGGTAGCTAACAAATACGATCGGAATTTGTCCAAGGGGAATACTGGAGCCACCACCTCCTTCTCAGTCACTATGTGATTAACTCGAGAACAATCAAGGGTCTTGCCTCCATAGTGGATTGAGTGGATCACTTATGTTTTCTTTGCCCCAATACTGCACCCACTGCTACATCGCTTGCATCACACATGGATTCAAATGGTAATTCTTAATTAGGAGCAATTTAGATGTGAACTTCAATTAAGTTCATCTTCAACATCTCAAAAGATTTCAAACACATCTTGTCAAATTCAAATTTCACCTCCTTCTCCAAAAGACTGCATATAGGTCTCACAGTCTTGGAAAATCCTTGATAAAGATCTGGTAAGAACCTATGTGTCCAAGGAAACTTCACAACCCTATTTGCAGAGATAGGACGGGGAAATTTTTCAATAACCTCCACCTTAGATTTATGCACTTCTTATACCAATTTTGAAAACTTATGCCCCAATAATAAACAATCTTGAAACAAGAAGTGACATTTCTCCCCATTAAACACTAAATTGGTATCCTCAAATCTAGAAAGTAATTTATCATTATTCCGGGCATACCTCAAAAGACTTTCAAAAGAAAGAAAAATAATTCATGAACACTCTACAAAGTTCTCCACCATATCATGAAAAATTACCATCATGCACCTTTGAAAAGTCGCCAGCGCATGGCAAAGTCGGAATGGCATGCGTTTGAAAGCATGTGTACCATAAGACAAGTAAATGTGGTATTTTCCTGATCCTCGAGAGCAATCAAAATCTGATTATATCTGCAATACCCATCTAAGAAACAATAGTACTCCTGCCATGATATTGGGTCAAGCATATGATCAATGAGGAGGATAGGATAGTGATATTTTTGATTGGCCTTATTTAGCTTCCTGTATCCGTGCAAATTCTCCATCTAATTACTATTCTAGTGCGAATTAACTCATTTTTATAATTTGACACCATTATAACAACTCTTTTCTTTGGACACAATACACAGGACTTACCCACTTGTTATATGAAATTGGAGACATGATCCCAGCATCTAACCACATTATTACTTTCTTTCTCACCACTTCTTTCATCACATGATACAGTCTACATTAGTATTGGGCACTCATCTTTATGATCCTCCTCATATAGATTTTGTGCATACATAATGCGGGAGTAATCCCATGAATATCTGTCATCTGACACCTAATAGCTTTCTTTCACCACTTTATGACTCGCAGAGCTGTATCAACTTGTATGTGAGACATATTTGCAGAAAGTTTTACGAGTAAAGTTTCATTAGTACCCAAACACACATACCTTAGGTGAGTAAACATATAATTAAATTCCAACTTAGGTGCTTCTTCAATTGAGGGTTTGGGGGGAGACCCTAATTCATGATCTAATGACTCTATCTCAGCTTCTGTTTGATCTCATGGCAGCCAAATTCAAACAATTTTCTATCTCGTGAGCTTCACTATCATCCTTTACGAAATATCCCATTAAAACTCTTTATAAGGGATCCACAAGCTGAATGAGTTGTTATTCTACTATGAGATTTACAACTATAATAGCGAACAACCATTCATAAATCAAAGACAATTTCAAGGAGTGGTAAACATCAAATACTTGAACCTTATCGTGTGGACTCATAGTCAACTGCCCAGTTGTTACATCAATCAATGTCCGCCCTGTAAACAAGAACGGATGCCCCAGAATAAATGGAACTTCAGGATGAAGCTGAAATTTTAAGATCACTGCAATATATAAATGAACCCGCATGAAATACTAAAACAAGAATGTAAAAGTAATTTAAAACAATAACCAAGAACTAATTCAGAAAGCCTTCAATATTCACAATTAATTCGTAGCTACAACGACAAAACAAGGGTGTTAAACCACTCATAATATTCAAAAACCACAAAATATAATTGTTCATGTGATTTCTAAAATAAAATAGAGTTTTTCCAACAACCCTGGGAGGATTAAGCAACACCCCCAAGCGTATGATTTCATAAAATAAAAATTACAGGGAGGGCGGCATAAAACCTAACCTTTTTCCTAAGGTGGTTCATAAGTTGGTCTTCCTACTAAGGATGACTAACTCATCACAATACAAAACAAGAAACCTATATAAAAATACCTAAATAAAGGACTCCTCTCGATATAAAATCTAGGAAACAATAAATTAGGGAGACTCTCCCTTTCAAGTATCACCAAAAAGGAATAAGAACTCTTCTAAAAAGTTGATACTATAAAATACTAATATCAGCCTAGCAGAAGAGTTTTCACCATCAAAAACTCAACCGCCAAGGGGGTTTTCTTATTCTCTTTTACTTTCTCCTTCTAATGATTGTCATGCCAATGCTGTCCAACTCAAAGTAGGCCCTTGTCTTATTTTGAAATTGCTGCTTTGGAAGAAAATTCAAGGTGTAGTGCATTGGTGGTGTTATTAAGAAAGAGCATCTGCTGTAAAGTTTGGTTCTCTGTAAGTGTGTCAAAATAAAATAGAATTAGAGAATTGAAACCTATTACTAAACTTGAATTGTTGCTCTTGCACACCAAAAAGTAGTCGATGCTTTAAAAATAAACCTAGTATCCTATTTATAGTGTTTAGGAAAAGTAGAACTTAGGCCAAGAGGGAATCCTAACTAAACCTAACTTTTGCCAAAACATCCGCCAACCCCTAGGGTGCCGCGCCCAACTCGCGCCTATCAGGCTGGGGCGCCATGCTGCCAGTGCACCTAAAAGCAACCCAAGTAAAAATTGTCTTCGTGCGTCGCAGATTTTCTACACCAGTGATGGGGGGATCCATGTCACAACCCGAGCCTATACCCTGGACGTGGCTGACACGCGAGAACCATTTTTGGTACCCAAGAAAAACCGCATCATGGCTGACAACAAGCGGAAGACTAACTCAATTATACAAAGCTTAAAATAGAATAAAATTAATTGAAACTCAAATAATCAACCCAGAATATATTTGTATATTCAACTAGCCGAAACTAGAAAACTCAAGTCTTTTAGACATTTTACAAGATAAATAACCAGACTTGTCAAACTCTATTGTGTACCTATGAAGCCTCTAAATGAGAAAAAGGGAAGTCGGGACAAGACCCATGACATCCTGAAAAAACTGAAAAGTAAATGAAATCATTTAGAAGCGAGGAGGCTCACCATAGCTAACTGGTACTACAAATGGTACCAATGAAATGTTTGTTGATGATCCTGAAAACATGTATCTTCATCATGAAATGATGCAGAATAATGTCTTGGTACATGGAATGTACGAGCCCATAAGGGGAATTTTAAAGCATAACATAAGCTTGAACTGGTGGAAAAGATACATACTTACTTCTTTTCAACTCAGTCAACTCAACTCAACTAAAAAGAACATAGTTCAACTCAATGATAAGATATTCAACTCAATGAGATAAAGCTAAAATCAATGATAAGATATGCGACTAAGATAAATGAGGATCAACTCAATAATAAGATACTCGACTCTTGGTACTCAACTCTTGATACTGAACCAATATAAAGATACATACACAGTATATGGAAAGCTTTTAAAACAGTAGAAAGAAACTCAGTTTGTATGCAAGGATACCAAATAAACTCTTCTTGTATATGAAAATACAAAGTAAACTATGTGTATATAATAATAAGAAATATCTCTCTTTGAGTTTCTCTAAACCGACAACCATTACTATGAGCAATATGATGATACTTTGTCTCGCCCTCATGCCAATATTGTCCAGCACTTTGTCGTGGTATAGATTCTCTTAAGTGGATTCACTAATCTAAGCTAAAACCATTGACAAATAACCTAATAATTATGACCCCGTTCTACCCATGTTCGCTATATGGTTTATGGAAACTTTGAATTATTTGAACTCAAACTCGTATTACTCTTAAAATATAACTGACTCATATGTTTAAAAACATAACTCTTTTTGTGGTTTGGTATTATAACTAAAAAAATTCTCTAAAAATAGATGTTACTATTAAATTAATTATAAGCTTCTTGTCGCCATTGTAAGGCAGCCCTAGTGGACCTCTTTGGTAGGCTGAATGTGATTGGGTTATGAACTTGATATGGAACCCCTTATATGAACCTTTAATGTGAATTAATCTATAAGAACAAAGGCTAGCACCGAGTGAGTATGGTAGTGGAAGTAGCTCTAGTTAAAGGATGAGACTATAGTACAAAGCACGCCCTTCATATTCCTTAACCATGTGCCTACATGGGATGTGTCCAAGTTCTACCATTGGCAAGTAGAACACCCTCTATTGGAGTAGGTTACCACTCCAGATTCCATGCTTTGCTACCAATGTCTATGTCGGTTATTGCCTATTCTCATCATGTGGGAAACCTACTAGCATTAGAGAAGTTCTATGAAGTTTAGGTGGTAGTATGGGACGCTATCTAGACATTGCACAATAGGTTTTGAAGGTCTTAGTTTGAGTCCCTAGGTCTTGTCCAAGACCATTACTTGAATGCCTTTATGTGATGAATGAGGCTTAAATGAACTAATGAATGTAATGATTTAAGTTAAGTAAGCATGTTAAATGAATAAGTACTTATCTAGATTAGTTAAGGGTTGTCTAATTAAGGTGTGAAGGGGGCATAGGAATGGTCACTTCGTATCATACCTAGATAAATCTTAAGAATGACTCAAGTTAGGGTAGATGGTTAATTATGTAGACATGATCTAAGCCGTAGGTAGTCTTAAGGATTACTTAGGTAATCTTGAAGAGGTCAATCATGGACTTATCTTCTTGATTAACTTAAGTAAGTCTTTTGATAGCCTTTGGAAGGACATGTTATATCATCTATATGTTGTTGTGTTAAGTGATAATGATTCTATCATAGGTAGTCTATAGGATCTCTTAAGTGTATGTGTGTAAGGTATTGTATGGGCGGTCGCTTCACAACTCACTCAAGTGAGTCTTAGAATCACCTTTGGTAGAAAAATCTCATGTTCATGTGTATGATGTCTTGTGAATGTGGGTTGATCTCATTATAGGTGGTCTTAAGGATCATTTAGGTGTGCCTAGAGAGGTTGTATGGGCGGTCTCTCTTTTTCTTACTTAAGTGAGTCTTAGGATAGTATTTAGTGAGGGAATTGCATGCTAGGATGGCATTACTGTTAAGTGAGGAACTTCACAGTAACATTGGAAAATAGTCACTGTAAAGTGACTTAGTTTATTGTAAAGATTTCTAAAAATGTACTAAATTGCATAAATGCTATCTTATGTGTTTTTAAGGTGTTAAATGTTATAGTTATGATTATATTATGATGTTTAAATGAAAAAGATGTATATTTCCAATAAATGCCCATTTTCACGATTTTTATGTAGTATGTCATACTTAGTATATGTGGTTGTACTGATTCCATGCAATTATCTATCTCTATAGTGGTTGGTAGGTGAGGAGCATTTGGGAAGCAAGACTTGGATCGTAGCATCATTCAAGTGAAGTTGAAGTATATCCTCATTTGATCGAGGGCATATATGTCTTTTATTTCTTTATCGAAGTATTATAATAGACTTAGTAGTACTTATTTCTATTATGTATGGGCCGTGTCCCAAAGTACTCTTGTGTCTAAGATTTTATGAAATGAGACTTAGTATTTCTAATGAGTTTCATATGAAAGATATTTTAAAGACTTATAGAATGTTTGTGAAAAGTTTTAATTACGCACTACTTTTCATATGTTTTGTATGTGATGAACGATATGGAAGAGCTTGTACAAGACCTCCGAGAGGTCAAGTACGCCAGTCGCACTCCGAGAGTGCCATATCTTCTCGGGTTTGGTCCAGGGTTGTGACTTCTTTACTCTCAAAGTGTTCTTACAGGATGTACATAACCTTCATAAAACATACATAATATCATATCATGCCCTTTCAAGTGTCAAAGCTCATATTAAATAAAAACATCTAGTATGACTACATTAGACATGAATATAATCATAATTCAAGTAGTTTAATTATCACAAGCATATATAATATCATACTCCACCTCCTTCAAGTTCAAAACATACTTTCAATCATCACCCCTAGTGTTCAAGGACATCATCCAAACTCATGTGATCACTTTATGCATTTCAGAATTCATGAGGTAGATTAGGAAGATAAAGTCCTTCCACAACAATTCTATCTAATAGTCCACCATGATCATGTGAACTTCCCTCTTATGGCCTTAATATATGTAACTCATCATATTATATTTACCTTCAAACCCTAAAAGTCAACATTCATAACTATAGGTCTTACTCTCAATAGCTTTACTTCTTAAAGTCATCCTATGAACGTAGATTACAAGGCATTCTAAACACATACTTATTCTTAATCCATTTTAGCCATATATCATCATAAAGGTTCAACCTCAAGCCTTACTTGTTAAGATTCATCACATATACATTATTCTAACTCAATTCATGTCTACATGATTTTACTCTTGAAAAAGTACAATATTTATCACCAATTCTATAATATCATCTATGAATCCTCAATTTCCCTAAACAAGAGATAAACCCACATTACTTCATAAAAACATGTAATGTCATCATAATAACATTATCCAATACTAATTCAATAATAAACAACCTATATCCACTGAATTGGATTCATATTCAACTTAACCTAGAATATTTGAAAGAGCCCTAACTTGAATTGGGGATTTCATCTTTACAATTGTGGTATAACTAAGTTTTCCATGGATGGAAGAATACATGGATGAATAAGTCATCATACCTTGATTATAAAGCCTAGCAATCTTTAAAATGGAGACTTGGATTAGCTTAACTCTCTTCTTCTTTTTCATCTTCTTTTTCTTCAAGTTTTCAGAAAGTGAATTTTTGAGATGAGCTTTTGGGATTTGATTTGAAGTGTATTGAAATACTAGGACTAAAATGATTTATATAGGTGTATAAAACTAAGGCAAAACGATATCATGTAATTCTAACATAAAAAGGAATTCCCTAAATTAGCCCTCATTAAGCAGCCATATGAGAGGCACCACGACAGGCTCCACAAGCAATGGTCCTTAGGAAGTGGCTTGGCTAAGAGGCTTTGGCCTCCACAAAACTGATGCTTCTTCATGAGCTTTCCAATGAGCCGTGGTGTTCTTTACTATCCGTGAAGTGGATCTTGAAGGTGAGACACTTTGAGGAAGCTTATAGGTAGCTATTGCCTTAGCCATTACGAGCCACACCACTAGTTGTGGTAGTGGTCGTGAAGTGGGGCACTAATAGGTAGCCTTGGGGAAGCCATGGTCCTTTACTTGGGCCTTCCCCCTGTCCTTGGCTCTTGCCCCTTGCCTTTGCTTATGTTCCCCTCAAGCTTAGCTCTAGTTGTCCTACTAAACTACGGGATGTTACAATATCTCCACCTTGGTAGCATTCGTCCTTGAATGACGATTTTAAACACCTCTTCAAGAAACAACTCTAGACTAGCAGACCATCATGCATGCAACACATCTAAATGCACAGAACCAAGGAGGAAAATTATTTTCCTAGATAAAAATACTTAATGCAACATAAGGGAGTAGGAACTACATCTAACAACCCAAAATGCAATAGATTCAACATCTACTCATATTCAAGGAAGAACTACCATCTCTGAACTAAAACATGTTCAACACTATATCATGGAGCTAAGATGTAATTTACTCTCAAAAGCATGCTAAGTCATGTTCATCATTTCATCTCATGAAGTCAAATATGCAACTCATACTAAATGCACAACCACATGAGAAACATAAATCGTGAAAACTCATTTTCTTACTAAACATGAATTTCTCAAGAACATACATAACATAAGAAAATCAGAAGAACATATAAATCATATATGACATCACATAAGGCACAAACCATGAGGAGCTCTTCATTTAAATGTTAAAGGAGGAATATAAGGTAAAAGGATGAGTACATTGGGACATCTCATTGGTCGTTGGACTCCCCGGTAGAACCTCACCTAAAAGCTTCACTTAAAAACCACTCCTCAACGTTTCATGGAACCGACTCCCTTGCTCTCTTTTATTTCTTGACTTGCTAGGCTAGGATCCCTACTGGTATTTTTAAATTATAGAGGTTATCATTAACTCCCAGCTTTCTTAAGGAATTATGAATGTTGGATCTCCAACACCCTTCTATATCCCAAAATCACTACATCTCTAGAGATGAGGATTTCAAGCAAACCCAAATCATTCACATAAGGAACACTCAACGACCTTGCTATCTATGCACATCATCTCCCCTTTGGGAGTAAGCCTATACAGACTCTTCTAAGAATCATTTGTTTCAACTCTAAGATCGGAGCAAGTCACCACTAAGCTTTCACATCCATCACACAAGATGATTCTAGGCCATGGTTAATTACACTACTACCTTTTAAAGAAGTAAACCATTCAACACATCTAGGCATTACTCAAACACCCTTTTCATCAAATCTATTAACATTACCCCAAATTTATCATGACTAAGTCTGGTTCTACCATCAATAAACATAACTATAATTCAACCCATTCATACTAAAAAAATAACATCAAGGTCTATCATACCAAGTATATCAAGTCATAAAAGACAAGCAACACCTGAATCTAAATAAGTATAACATATACCGGGAACAATATTTGGAGGACAGTCTTGTTCACCTCTAGCATGGAGAGCATAGAACCTAATTAGATTTGTAGCATACGCACCTGAATCACTTAGACCAGATGAAGGGTAGGGTTGATCCCTACAACGAATATCCCCTTCAATCCTAGCAATCTTAGGGCAATGCCATATATTGTGGCCCAACCTACGATAATCGAAAGAAACATTGGAACCCTCTAGGCACCTACCCACATATCTTCTATCACACCTACTAAAATGGCTATAGGGAGTCACTACTTATTCTTTGCAATCTAGGGTTCGACACCCTATCTTCACTAAATCTTGGGGGAAACCTAGAAAGACCTTGTTTGGAGACCTTTCAAGAGGAGAATTACCATTGTTAATCCTAAACCTCATTTTCTCCCTAAACCTTTATTCAAGTTTCTCTTTTTCAATTGATTGAGCATAAGACGTAAAATGATAAATATTCATATCATGACCAAGCATGGTCGTACAATATTCTTTTATTACTAAATCGGGCATTCCTGACAAAAATTTACTCATTCCCGACCTAGGATCGGACACTAGAATTGGAGCATATTTATTCAATTGGATGAACCTTAATTCATATTCCTTAACACTCATATTGCCTTTTCTATTGTTAACAAACTCAAGCACTAAAGTTTCTCTAATATATAAATGGAAGAACATATCTAGAAAATTACTCTTGAACTTCTCCCACTCTATGGGAGCTATTCCTACCGGTCTAGCCTCTTTCCATTGATTAAACCATATTTGTGGAACAACCCTCAGTTCGTAAACGGCTAATTCCTCCTTCTTTATCGAAGTCACTCCCACAAAGTCCAATACCCTAGAGACCTCTTCTATAAAATCTTGAGGATATTCCTCCATCTTTGACCCATAAAATTTTAGAGTTTTTATCCCAGCCTTAGTCAACAGTTGAAAACCAAACCTATGCTTCTCATTAGTCACATTCACAGTAAAATGGTCAATTGGAGCTAGCAGAGGAACTTCTTGATCCACATTGTCATCCTAAAACCTGCTAAAGTTAGCCCTTGTAGTAGTCATATCCTAAAAAACCAACGGCCACGGATTAGAACAAAGACCTAATAGAGCCAAACATTATGGCACGACTTCGAGAATGAAGAAATGGAGTTTCCTAAACATCCAATAGCCTCATATTCATAAATATTGGTGCGCTTAACATTCATGAAAAAGATTCCACTAGATGTGGTTTGAGACATCCTAGAACCATACTAAACCTTTGTGCTCTAATAACCATATTTCTCATGACCCAGGGGTACCCCCTAGACGTTACATGGTGTACTCGACTCTGTAGGTGTCTCATAAAAGCCTTTAGCACATCATACCATAAGATAATAGAAAAGTGCGGAAATTTTAAACATTTTTCATAACAATTGAAGTCTCATAAAATGAAGTGGAAGTTTATTACATTTGTCTCAAACCATCTAATTCTTTAAAAGAGTTACAGACACATCCCATAGAAAAGTACTACCATAAAATAAAGACATAAAAAGGAAAGGGGTGATCAAGTCCTCGATACTATGAGGACTCACCAAACTTCTCTTCTTGATCTAATATGAACCTAGCCATAAGAACGGAAGCCAATATCGCCAAACCCTACATTTGATAAGAATGTAGGCAAAAGTATTTTTTAGTACAATAATGTACTAAATATGATGGCTAGCATATTTCATTGACATAAGCATATAAAAGGCATTAGTCAACATAAGTCATAAACTATAAACATAAGCATAACAGACGTAATCATGAGACATAGGCTATAAGCCTAGGAGATAACAATATAGTCATAGGAATATTTAATGTATCTAGTTTAACATGATATAAGAGAAACACTACATAAGTCACCTCAAGGCAAGCTTGTGCAATACATGGATAAGACCCCATAATCCCACTCATTCTAAGCAAGTCACTTTAGGTCCTCACTCATACTTATCATATTTTCAACTCATCCTTAGGTTACTTATCATGCACAAAAGAATAGTCACCTTTCGTCACACATGCATTAGAAAAATCCTTTCAAGCTACAATCCAAACTAAGCATACCTCATAAGAATAAGTCATAGGAATATTCAACATAAAAATCATCATAACATAAAGGAATATTCCATGAATACACTGAAAGCATACTTTTGCAAAGGATGAATAAGATCCCATAATCTAACCCATACTAAGTAAAGCTTATTGAGTAACCATAGTTGATAATTCATATTCTTATTGTGAGAATTAGCCTTAACTGACATAGACCATGTGAGCAAACATGGAATCTGGTGTCTACCCACAGTGAAAACGGGTTGCTTTGCTTGCCTAAGCGGAGGTAGAATCATATTGTTAGCTTAGGTTGATCCAAAAAGCTAAGTAACCTACAAGGGAACATAATTTATGGATAAGGATATTGTTATCATGAGACCTGCTAGAAACCCGCCCTCTACTAATGGAGGAGTTTCTATCCCATTGTCAATATCCACTCGGTGCTACGCATAATTCCTATTATGTTCATAATAAGTGTTGAATTCAGTTCATATTTATGGAAGAATGTCTTAACACTCAATACAATATAACTCATACTAAATCTCATTAGATCATGTGTGAGAATAACCATTTACCGTCCATGCGTAAATATAAATTCAATAGGGGAGACTAGTCTTCCAACCATAGAATAAATACATGTGAAAAACCTTTCACATCATATGATATTCTAGGATAAGTGTGTGTATGAGAATAACCTTTCAACAACACAACAACTAGATCATGATCATATTCACTTTACTCTCAAAATGTTCTTAAAGCATGTATACAACCTTCATAAAACATACACAATATCATATCGTGCCCTTTCAAAAGTCAAAAGTTATATCAAATCAACAAATCTGTAATGAGTACATTAGACATTTATATAATCATAATTCTAGAAGTTCAATTACCACAAGCATAATATCATACTCCACGTCTTTGAGGTTTAAAACTTACTTTCAACCATCACCCCTAGAGTTCATGTACTAGACATTGTCATCATCTTAACTCATGTGATTCTATCACTTTATGCATTCAAACATTCATGAGCTAGATTAGATGGGTATAGTCCTTCCACAACAATTTTATCTAGTAGTCTACCATCATTATGTCAACTTCCCTCTTAGGGCCTTAGCATACATAATTCATCATATTAACTTTACCTTCAAACTTTAGATATGTCTTACACTCACTAGCTTTACTTTTTAAAATAATTCAATCAACCTAGATTAGAATGCATTCTAATCACATACTTTTTCTTAAGAAATTTTAGCCATATATCATGATAAAGGTTCAATCTCAAGCCTTACTAGTTAATATCCATCACATATACATTATACTGATTGAATTCATGTCTACATGTTTTTACTCTTGAACAATTATACTAATTCAATTCATATCTACATGTTTTTACTCTAGATTAACCCTCTTCTTATTCTTATTCTTCTTTTTTTTTTTTTTTTTGAGAGAGAGAGAGAGAGAGAGAATTTTTATAGAAGATGAACTTTTGGGATTTTATTTGGGGTTTTTGGAAAAAATGGGGTGAATGGATGTATTTTGACTAAAAACTTTGTGTAAAACTAAGGAAAAATAACCTTATTTAATTCTAACTTAAAAAAGAATTTCGTACATTAGCCCTCATTAACAATCCACTTGTCAGGAACCACGGCAAGCTCCACAATTCGTGGTCCTTACCACGAGTCATGGTTCCACCCATGGTCCTTAAGTAGTGTCTTGTCTATGAGTTTATGGCCTCCTCAAAACTAGCGCTTCTTCACGAGCCTTCCCACGAGTCGTGGACTTCACCAATGGCCGTGAAGTGGATCGTGAAGGTTAGCCACTTTGAGGCACCTTAAAGGGAGCTACTGCCTTAGACACCATGAGCCACAGCATGAGATGTGGTGGTGGTCGTGAAGTGGGGAAGTTTTAGGCAGCATTGGCCCTTGGCTTGGGCCTTGCACCTTGGCCTCTGCTCTTGGCCCTTGCCTTGGATCATGTTGCCCTCACTCTTAGCCCTATTTGGCCTACTATACTACAGGCGTGTTACATAAATATTTATATTCTAAGAGATATGGTCTTGTGAAGTTGACCCAAGTAGAATCTTACATGAAAACATAATTGATAAGGAAACTTCAAGAACACTTATTAAGAACTCATCAACAAATTGAATTTTTCAATATTTATTGATAGATTCGCAAAAGAAACTCATGACTGCATGTGTGTGAATGAATCCAACACTATGGAAGATCACATACCTCATAGGTATCACACCCATGGCAAAAATTTGCAACAAAACTCAAGAATCTTGATGAATGCCTTGATCCTTTCCTTTTTTTCTCCTGGTTTTTCTTCTTTTCTCTTCATGAACTCTAAACTAAAACCTTATGCGTATATTAGTATTATAAACTAAACTTTTTAGTTTTAGACCTTAAAACCTTACTAAAAATGAACTAAATCTTATTGGATAAGGAAAATACCAAATACCCCTTACTATATTTATGTAACTTCTGGCATATCTCACTCATCTAAACTCGAAACTTAACAAACTCAGTGGCGTTGGAAAGATAATTAAGTGAAATTTAATTATTTATCTTGTAGCCTATAGAAGTCATCCTGTACTTAGATTTATGGTTAATTGAAGTTTATCTAAAACTCATAACTTAAGCATACCTTGCAAAATTTTAGATTTTGCTATTTTCAATTCAGTTCTTTTTGGAACTCAAGGTGATACCTCTAGTTAACTGACCTTAATACTTTAGAAATTTTAAATTCCTAGGTAAAATTCTACTCACAACAAGGATGGTTCGAGTCTTAGTTCAAAAAATTTCTAGGGTGTTACACATCGCGCCAACCTTTGCTCCTGGCATATTTCGTTCTCTGCAACTCATCTTCTTTCATGATTCCATTGATTCTCTTAGGAACCCTGCAAAATAAATAATCATGTATGCTAGTATGTAGTCCTAAGCCAAACATGATAGTTAGATTAGTGAATATCCTTAAGTTTACGTTCAAAGATGGGTAATTTGTAGTAAATAGGTATATAAATATGCTCAAGATCACTTAAATTGTCTTGTCATTTTAGGGCATGGGCAATCGCCGCTTGTCTTATCATCCATGGAAGGGCACATAGCCAATCCAAGGTAAATTCACTAAAATATCTCTTTAAGCTTGATTCATCTCAGGTGAGAAAACCTCTCAACCTTATGAATCATTAAGAAAATCCTTTCACTATCATGTTTGAGTAGTATGTCAGAAATCCTACACAAAAATTATAACAAAACTTATGAATTATTCTCAAAGCGACCTATACTCATTTTCATCAATATTATAAAGAAATGTGCATATCTTCATATTCATCTTTCATAGACCAAAACCCACTTTGTATTCAATTTAAAAACATTCAGTTACTTCAATATTAAAATAAATAAAACCATCAATTAGATCATAGTTGAATGGAACCCATGAGATTGAAGAAAACCCTAAATTCAAATGGAGATTCTATCTTGTAATTTTGGAGAATTTAAGAATCATATGAAGGAAAAAACTCCGGAAGTGAATAATATTATTACTAGATGTCAAACACCCACAATGACAAGATAATTCGAGATTTGATATTGAAACCTAGATTTCATCTTCTTCAAGCTTTAGTTATAGAAATATCGGTGGATGATTTTCTAAGGGATTTGGGAAAATATGAAGAATAATTTAGAATATTTAGATTTAGCCTTATAATACTTATTTAGGGTCGCATTTAGGATCAAAACGACCAAGTTTAACATTAATCAATTATGGAAAAGACCAAAAAAAACTCTTAAAATAATTGTCAACCACCATCTATGGTTAGACCTACACATCGTGCTTCTTGACCATAGGTGGTGTTTAGGAACTAAGTTTTGCACCCCTAATGGGATCCATATAAACTCCATTGGTCGACCTACGGTACATATATGGTGTCACGACCCAAGTCTACACCCTGGACGTGACTGGTACTCAAGAACCATTGATCGTTCCCAAGCAAACCCTCATCTTGGCTAACTACAAGCGGAAGACTAATTTAAGCATGCAAAAGCTTAAAACAATATTAAATTTATGAAACTAAAATACAAAATTTTAACTCAAAATAAAACATAGAATAATATAATATGTTCAATTCGCCATAAAATAGTCTACTTAAGTCTTGAAAACATTTAATAAAATAAATGATTACTATAGACTCCTCAACTATACTGCCTATCTATGAAGCTTCTAACTAATAATGATGGAAGTCGGGACAAGACCCAGGACATCCTGACTAAACAGAAAAGTAAATAAAATCCTTCAAAAATAGGGAAGCTCGCCATAGCTAACTCAAACTCTCGAATGTTTCAACGAAGTTTATGTTGATAACCATGAATACCTCCGTCTACATATGAGAAAATTCAGGCCAAATGGCTCAGTATGTGGAATGTACGAGCATGTAAGGGGAATTTTAAAGCATAACATAAGTTTGAATATTGATAAAAAGAAACGTACTTATCTTTCTTAACTACACCAACTCAAGAATACTCAAGGGTACTCAAACTTACTCTATTTAGAAGTAGTCAAGGATAAGATACTCAACTCAAAGATATGATATTCAACTTTAATGATATGATACTCGACTCAAAGATTTGATACTCAACTTAAAAGATATGATACTCGACTTGAAATACTTAACTCTGGATACGTAACTGAACTCATTTCATATAAAGCAGTTTAAAACAAGTTCAACAAAAAGAAAAGTTGTTTAAAAAACATAACGTCAACTCATAATGATAATATCATAAAAGACATACCATGCTCCCTCTAAAAGTCTACTTTGTTATGCATGAGTGAAGTCTCATACCCCCATTCATACTAAGCAGAACCCCTTGAGGAACCATGAAACTACTACAGCGGAAGATTCTCTAATCGACAACCACCACTATCAGCCTAAGTGGTTATACAGCATCTTGCCTACGCTATCATAAATGTCATATACTTTGATGGCATATAGAACGCTTAACTTAGTTGTCCACTATCTTAACTTAAGTGATTTCTAAAAAGTACGACCCTTTGATACCCATGATGGCTACATGGTTTATGAGAGTTGAGTTAATACAAACTCGCATCCCCATATATGTGCTCAATACTACTCACAAAAATATACTTAGCTCATATGTTTTTAAAACAACTTCTTCCTTTGGTTTGAGATAATTACTCAAAACATATCTTAAAAGATCACTTTTGGAATCGATGTTCCCTTTCTTTCTCAATTGTGAAAACATTTCTAATCTCTTTGGGAATACATAGTCCCTATATATTTCTTTGAAGAAATGACTTCAATTGTTACTCTTTACTCAACTTGAACTTTAAATCTTTAAAACGAAATGAAAACGTTTGTTAAAGTCTTTTGAAAACTTTATAAACTTTACTTTGACTTGCTCTTAACTACTCTTGACTTTGATCTTAGATTTCCTTGAATTGGATTATGGATTCAAGGCTCATGATCTCATGTTGATGGATAATTTCATGATGTTCAACTTGGAGGGTTCATGCGGAATTATGGGCATGAAAAATTCAACTCAAGGACTTCATGGGTAACATGTTATAGTCCCATGATTAGAAATATAAACTCAAATGTGTTAGAGACTTATTACCGAAGACTTAGAACTTGAACATGCTACTTCTTCCAAAGATACTAAATTTGTGGAGCCTATACGGAATTTATGGGCATGAACGACTCGACTCAAAAGTCTACATACAGCATAGAAATCACGTATATGACTCTTCTCATTATCTTATTTACTTCCTCAAAACTTAGTTCAGATCAATGATGGATCTCAAAGAATTCACAATTGATCTTAAAGGATTTCTTAAACTCTACTCTTAACTCTCTCTTAATGTGAATTATGAATTCAAGAGTTATGGTTCATGATATGAAGGATATTGCACTGATATAGTAGATTCATGAATACATTATCCTCACTCTCATACTAACTTGCTCGAGTCTTGAAAGTAGTTACTAGAAGTTGTAGAAGACTCCTCAAAATGACTCAAATAAACTCTCTCAAAATATTCGAAAGAACTCTCAAGACTTAACTCTTAACTTTACCTTGAATTTGAATTATGAATTCAAGGTTATGATCATATTATGAATGATTTCTAGGTGTTTTGAAGTATTTTAGAGTGATTAAATCAAAGGGAGTGAACATACACTTTAAATGAGTTCAAATGGGACAACCAATGGAAAAGGAGTGGGGGCAGGCGACCCTGATGCATTACGGGAGTGGTGCGCCAGCCTCTAAGGCGTGCTTCCCCATCCCCTTGAGCGCATCTGGGGCGTGCTGCGCCAGTCTCTCCTCAAACAGTATTCGACAAATTTCGCCTCTCATTTTCTAACCCTAAATCCCTTTCAATCAATTTCTTTTCTCAATTTTATCTTAGATTCAGTTACCCAACTTAGGTACACACTAATACACTCAAAACATCACTGCAAACAATCACTTTCAACTCAAGAAACCAACAAAAACCCAACAAAACAAGATCTAGCATGAACTTCAAGAACACCTATCAAGAACTTAACTCCTTCAACTTTTTGAGAATGAAATTACGCTGAAAATAAAATGTTTGACGTGTGGGCGAACAAAATTAACACTATGGAAGCTTACTACCTCTTAGGGATCAAAACCATGGAGAAAATCCACAATAGCATGCAAGAAACTCGACGAACGGTTGATCATCTTCTCTTTTCTCCTCTTTTCTCTTCTTTTCTCTTCTTGAACTCTCAACTAAAACCCTAGCCGTAAATTGGTATTATTAAACTGAACACAATAGGATTACATACCGAAAATATTACTTTAAAAGAATTAACTTTTATTGGGTAAGGAAAAGACCAAAATACCCTCACTATTTTTGGCTAACTTTCCTTAACTGGACAACCTAACTTCAAAAAGTCATATCTCACTCATCTGAACTCAAAACTTAACAAACTCAATGGAGTTGGAAAGATAATTTAATGATATCCCTATGGTATCTTTTAGCAAACGTAACTCATTTTATGTTAGGAATTATGGTCATTTGAAATTGACCCAAAACTCATACTTAGCTTAACTCTCCAAATTTCAGATTTTTGTTATTTCCAGTTTAGTTATTTTTAGAACTCAAGGTGCTACATCTAGTGAGCTGAACTTAATACTAAAGAAATTCTGAATTCCTTGGAAAAAAGTTACTCATTACGAAGGATGGTTCGAGTCTTAGTTCGAAAATTTTCATGAATGTTACATATTGTCACCGTAGGTCAAACTTTAAGGTTTAGAGACTTCTCTATGTCTGGGATTACCTACAAGCCCTATCTAAGACTAGTACATTGAATAATGGACCATCCTGATGAGCCGTAAAAAGGGTTTTGGAACTTGTCTTTACAAAATATTTACCCTTACCACCTACGGTTCCCACCTTGACACATATGTGAACCTACGGTCTATGGTGGGTTCCATCAATACAGACATGTGCTAAGAAAATCTGAAAATTTTCCTTGTTTCTAAATTCGAGGTTTTACAACTGTCAATATTAAAGTATAAACACACTGTAGAGATTGCGAGAAAAGATTACCAAGTTAGGGAGCCTAAGAATAAAAGCATGGAGTGGTGGAGAAAAAGGTTGGCTCTTGGAAAAATAACATATTTGCTTTGAGTTTAAAGGCGATTAAGGGTGTTAACTGGACCACCTAACGCTATACATTGAACATTCAAATTAGTAACTATAAAAAATATATACACAAGCCGGTTGTTTATAAGGTAATCATAGATACTTATTCTACCTTGATATCCCTCATATTCTAAATATTTAGATACATTGATCAAATACAACATTTGCACCACAGGTGAAAACCAAATAAGAAATTGAAACTGCATTTAGCGTCGGTGGATACATCGAGTCCTACTCCCACACTTATTAGAAAAATCATTCAAGAAAAATGGCAATTTCAAGCCTCATTAGTTTGATCCAGTTATCTTAGTTCATATTACTCATATCCACATAAGATTTTAATTTCTTCAAGTTCAAGAATAATTGACAAGTTAAGAAAGCACAACAATGATTTATCACATGACTACGATAGTTTGTCTCCTAGATCCCGTTTCCATTAAAATTGTTTGTCCTTTCATCACAATGTTTGTCAAAGAGAAACAAAAATTGACCATTCATTCACAAAAGAATTAAAAGAAAGTAAAATATTGTTAGAAAGAGAAAATAAACAATGTGACATAATATACCAGTAATAAAAGTTAATAATAGTTTGCCGTTTTGATTAGATATATCCTTTTTTCATTCAAAGTGTTTGTAATTTCATCACAATTTTAACTAAAGTGTAAGAAGATTCGAGCACTGATTCATGAAAGAAAATATTATCAAACAGGTAAAAGTAACAGCATAACATGATATACTAGTAATGAAATTTCATTAACTACTAGGTTGCTCATTGCTTCCTAAATCTCATGTTTTGATTAAAGTTATGCCTTTTAAGCCTATGTTCAAGACATTAATTATATCATCTAGTAGAAATATAAAAACCAATATACTATAACCTAACAATAATTTTATTTCATGTGAGGAGTGATTTTTATAAGGACCCAGACAGTACAAGAACATTAAAAATAACAACAATTTGATAGTTACCAAGTAAGTCATCAAACACATTGAAAATAACGAGATTTTTATATTCTCGTGTAACTCATCAATCATATTGAAAATAAAAATAATTTATTTTCTCATTTAACTCATCAAACACATTATAAATAATGATTCTTTTATATCGAATGTGTAGCTAAAAGAGCACATTGAAATTAACGAAGATTGTATATTCATCATGTAATTTATCAACCATATTGAAAATAACAAATAAATCTTTAGTTCATCTTGTAACTGATCAAATACATTGAAAATAATGACAATACAATATTCATCATCTGACTCATCAAACACATTGAAAGTAAGGACAATTCTATATTCATCATATGACTCGTCAAACATATTTAAACTAACAAAAATATTATTCATCATGTAACTCCTCTAACTCATTGGTAATAACAATAATTTTATATTCATATATCATCCAAATCATCAAACACGATGAATATAACAACATTTTTATGTTCATAATGTAACTCATTAACTTGTAAACCATAAAGAAGTAAAGGATATCAGGTTAAACGATACTTCTTTCTTTATTTTGCATTTCCTAATCTAAATACATCATTAACTCATATTTGGTTATTTCTTGGCCACTATAAATAAATATTATTAAACAGAATCTATAACGTAATATCATAAGAAAAATTGATGCAACGAACATTTAATCATCGTAGCGAAATATTGACATAGAGGAGGACAACTGTATTATGAAATCATCTAGCAGAACGAGCCCGTACCTTCAGCCTCGGTGCTTTTTATATCCTTATCATGTTGCAACAAGCCCTTGAGATTAGAGAACAACCTTAAAATAATCAAACAATGGTTGTTTTATTTGCCATTGTGCTGAGACAGAAGCCTAAGCAACCACCTTCCCCCGCCCCAAAAAAAAAACAAAATTCTTCTTAACTCCTAGTTGGTATAGTTTTCATGTTGTTTTAATCCATCTAAAAGCAATGAAGATAATGAAAATCATAAACATAGACAAATTTCCGTTCACATTAGAAAGGAAAGACTATAATTGAACTTAAATGTAAATCCAATGGGAGCAAAACCAAAGAACGCCAAATCTATGAGGTCTTCAAATCATTTTCTCCAATGAGGGCATTTTAGCAACATAATTGCCCAAATATCAAGAGAGACCTTTTACCCTCTAAAATTCCTCCCAATTTTCAACAAACATGTGAATCATGTTATTTGTGGCTGCAATAGATTTTGAAACATAACTGAATTGCAATATAAAAGTGATTTGAAGGAAATATTTGATGATTTCTTAGGGAAAAGGACGGGATTTTTGTTTTCTGCCATGGTACTTTTGCAGAAGCCACAAACTAAATGAATGTGATAGTTGGGTTAATTTAGGGTTTTTATAATTGAAACAATTACATGAATGGTCCCTTTTCCTAGAAATTTAGTCAATATCGTCCTTTATTTATAAGAGTTGTTTTTTTTTTGTCATTAAAATATAATTAGAAGTAAATTTAGTCCTTAGTGGTGGAGCACCTTTTATCAAATAACAGAATTAACTTAAAGTAGACAATAATTACAAAAAATACGATAATATCAGCCAACTGGATCAATTTGATAAAAATTAGGAATTAAATATACTCAGAAATATATTTGAAGGTTAAGTAGATTAATGGAATAATTTTGGATAAAAAACTCTACTTTTTGAGCTAGAAATCAAATATCAGTCACCAAAAATGTATGATGAAAAAGTAGCTGATCCTTCATGTAAATTTAAAATTTATTTTGTTAGGACTTAAACTTTCTTATACAAATTTTTACATTACGTTTACACTTGTTTGGAAGGTAAAGACATAATATATAAATGTGTCTTTTAACTTGACCTTAACTTGCATTTATACTCTCATGTCGCATTATATATAAAAAGATTAAAAACATTATTATTTTTCATATGTTTTAATACTCAAATTCCATGTAGAAAATTTCTCCTCTATGGTATAAATATTACTCAGAATGATGTAAGAAAGGAAGCGAAAGTCATTTTTATTCTTCAACATGACGTCTAACAAATGAGTCTCATATCTTTCCCTCCATTAAAAAATAATATTAATTGTTTCAAATTTTAAGAAGTCTTGAATAAAGATTCTCAAGTGTTTAGGTAGAAACTGCCCAAGGAATAAATGGAAAAAGGACAAATCTTGTTGTAGTATTTAACTTTCTGGCTCTATTATATCATTGATACCTGAGAAAGAATGTGACATTTCATATTATATCATTCATGCGTGAGAAAGAATGTGACATTACATATGTTATCATTCATACCTAAAAAAGAATGTGACATTTTTGGTTCTATTATATCATTCATGTGTATATCTGAGAAAGAATGTGTTATTTCTGATTTTTTTGTATCTTCATACATATTTTGAGAAAGAACGTGACATTTCTTGTTCTATTATATCATTCATACATACATGAGAAAGAATGTGACATTTTTTTTGTTCTATATTATCATTCATATTTGTCTGAGAAAGAATATGACATTTATGGTTCTATTTTATCATTTTTATCCAAAAAAATATACTCTTGAGTTGTCTTTGATGCTCGCATCATAATGGAAAACTTGACCTTGATCTTACCTTGTTTAATTAAGAACATAGTTTACAATAGGGGAGCACATGAAGCCACAAAACCACTGCACTAGTATCAAAAAAACAGGAAACATGAATAAAATGCATTGTTATATCCAATAGTTTCTGAAAGGAAGACTTGTTCTGTCGAAGAAACTCATAGTCAAAATCTCATTTAGCACCTTCAAATTGGCTCATAGAATCATTGTTTTACTTTGTTAACCTAAAGGATGCAAGGTTTGGTTTATTCATCCTCATAGGCCATGTAGTAGTATTAGGCAGATCTTTTAGGGAGTACTTCTTATCTATGTTTCCTGTGATGGAATATCTAGGAAGGGAATCAACAACTGCATTTACCTCCCTGAAGCAATGAATGACCTGACATTGTAACAACTATTGATTATGTTGACTGCCATGAGATTGTCCATCTCCAAATTAATGTGGGAATTAAAGTTGTCTTTACACTATTCCTTTTGATGCAATGTTGCTTGTAGCTCACATATGTTGTTATTAGTGAACTTGATAGTTTTTGCAAACGCCCAAATCAACTCAACATTTCTTTGTCTAACAATATCCTAAGATTAAATTTAGACCTTGTCTGAACATAAAGCTTATCTATATTAATTTCAAGTTCCCACCTGTAGTGTTTATTCTAGTAAAAGAATGTTCAATTGATCCTCGACTTATAATTTTTTGAGATTTGTTTTTAGTTACTGTAGTAGTTTTTAACCAAAAAAATGTTATTCGTTTAAGATAATTTGAATTTTGAATTTAAGCTAGATTGTTTGAGTTGTGAGATATTTTAGGTTGTTCTAAATTACAAATTATACAGTAATTATATCTGCTATTTAAATACATCAATGCTTAATAAAATTATTGAGACCTATTGAAGTCATTTAAATCCAAAGATACACATTTTCAATTCTTTTTCGTTGCCTCGTCTGTTAGAAACACCAACAGTAGTATCAAGAGCTTCATTAATTCTAAGAGATCTGTGTGTTCTTTGGAAGAAAAAGCATACCAATTTCAACACGTAAGGGCTAACTTTTTAACCTGTCAGGGCTATCTATATTAATATGTCGTGGTTACTATTTTCAATTTGTTCTTTTTTAAAAGTGCAGGGCTATTTAAAAAAAACTCTACACAAGACAATGTAATGGAAGATGTTTTCAAAGAAAAATATATAAAGAAGAAAGAGAAACATCGGTATTTAAAAAATATGAAATTCAAGAAAAATAAGAAACAGATCAGCATCAACTGCTTAGGGCGAAATTTCAAGAGGAGCAGTTTTTAAAATTACAATAATAAAGGCAACCGAGGAGTTATGAGATTTTCTTTTAAATATTCAAAGTTTTCAATGAAATATGTTTTTTAGTTTAAGATAATATGAATTTTAGTTAGGTTGTTTAAGTGGTTGATATGCTTTAGGTTGTTTTAAATTTTAAATTAAGCAGTATTTAAAACCCTCAATCCTTAATAAAATTATTGAAACTATTGAAGTCATTCAATACAATGAGAGACATTCTCAATCCTTTTTTGTTTCCCCATATTTAGAAGAATCAACAAGTTTTTAACCACTTATTTGGTTAAGTCTTTAAAAATGCTCGTTCTCTTCGTCCCAGTGTAAATGGGACATCCCAGATACTGGAAATTGAACTTTTGTTCATTATACCCAGTCCATATTTTGATCTTTCTGATAATCCTAAAGTCTACATTCTTATGAGTGATGAAGCAATTTTTATCCTTGTTGATCTCTTTCACAATTATCTCCTTGACAGTTCTTCAATATCTGCATCATCAGTTAAATTTCTCAACAACGTAAAAAGTACTTTATCATCTGCATAACAAAGATAGACTTGAGGCCATTGTTACTAATGAAAAATCACTTGAAATCTTCGCGTTTATGAAGTTGATTAAGATCTTTACATAGACCCTCCGCACCTAAAGTAAATAGTGTTGGAGGCAAAGGATACCCTTTCTTGAGACCTCTAAATGAATAGAAAAAGCGATGTATAGCCCCATTCATTATACAGAGTACCAATTGTTTGAAATGAATCTATAGATAAGCTCAAAAAAATATTCTCCAAAATCAAAATTTCTTTTGAACAGACATGTGGAAAACCTAGGAAATCTTATCATAGACTTTTGACATAAAAAACCAAGTACCATGCTCATTTCAACCATTCATGCAGTGGACAATCTATTGAGCGAGAAGAATATTTCAACTGATCGACCTTTTTTAAATAAATTCTTATTGGTTTTCAGCAATTAATTGAGGAAGGATTAGAGCAAATCTCATGAAAATAATCTTAGAAATAATTTTTTAGTTGGATTAAAGTCAAAAATAATTTTTTAAAAATTTTGAATACATATTGATTGAAATATTTATGGACCAACATTTATTTAAAATAAAGCAACAAAAAATGTATAATTATCGCGACCGAACTCCTCATTAATATATCGTGATTAAACTAAAAGAATAAATAAAGAGTTAATCTCATTTCATTAAGTACTTACTTTCTTTAGTTTCATTTATGTGGGGTTTATTCTGAAGATGAGTGATCCTTGTACAATGATCTAAAATTATGGCCTTCGACTACACTGAGGAATTTGGATGTACCAGTAACTTGAGAAATCCACTATAGAAGAAAAAAATTGGAGTAATGAAAACTCTAAATCGTATTAGTCAATTGTCAAACTCATTTCAGTTCAAATTCTCTCCCTTTTGCCACCCCAGGAGGCATTCACAACCTCTATCTCTATGGCTAGCCTTCTACTAACAACTTCAATTTAAATTTAAAAAATGTAAGTTTAAAACAAAAGACTTTGTATCCTTCATTGACTATGCATTATCACGTTCCCCTTCTTCCAAAATAAAAAGATAAGAATTCGTCCTGTAGTTACCTGTATGCATAAATTACATATTAGTCGATGCTTACTATTTGTGTTTACAATAATGTAGAGGATTTTGTATATCGCTCAGTTTCCAATAGGAAAGGTTGTAGATTCCCTAAATCTTTCTACGTTTTTTATCGTTGGTATCATTACAATTTACATTTTATTATTTCCATTCTGGAGTGGCTATTACTAGAAGTCTCAAAAGAAGAGTATAAAGTTGATATATGTGGTGTTATCTGATGATAACATTGTCAACTTATTGTCTGCATGTCTTACTTTAGACACTATGGAATTTGATATAGTTGGGGGATTTCATCGAGTCGAGACTATTTCTTTTTAATTGAAGAGACTTAAATGACTTACATTATTCTACTATTTTTAAATAATCTGTCAAGACCCAATTTTTTGGATCATGATTATACCTACTACAACTCAGTAGGCAAGCGAATCAATAACCCAAAATGACAACCAATGGGTGTAAGGNGCAGCTTGCATCATTTATAACGTATTGTAAATTAGTCAATTTGTAACGACCAAAGGGTATACCCTAGAAATTGTAGTGTCCTTAAGTCATCACACGGCGTACTCAGCCTCTCAGAGGTCTTATATAAGGCCTTAGACATATTCAACGCATAAATTTAAAAAAGAGCGGAAAATTTAAAACTTTTCATTGTACATCTTATGCTAGAATCATCACTTCATATATATATATATATATATATATATATATATAATGTCATTCTCAAACTATGAAAGTCACATTTTATAGAAAATATAGTCATTAGTGGTGAAATTAAATTTTGTTCAACTACGAAATACAAATAACTTTAGAGAGAATTAATGTAGTCACTAATTATAATATAATAATTAGCGACGATATAATTTTGTCGGTAGTAATAATCTTTTTAGTGACAAAGCATACTATTAACTGTTGGGTTATGAAGGGGTGCTTAGAGCGTCATGCGGAAGTTTATAATTGGCAAATCATATACTCATCCGTCCCATTTTATGTGGCACTATTTTCTGTTTGGTCTTTCCCAAAAAGAATGTCACATTTCCTCATATGGTAAGTATTTGAAGGTACAATTTCTTTTTTACCCTTGTTGGTCCCATTTAATTTTTAAGATAGTACTCTGATACATTTATGAGGAGAGAGAAAAATGAGTTTATATTTTTGAAGGGCAATTCGGTAACCATTTCAAAGTCTTCATTATTTCTTTACACTGTGCCCGGTCAAATATTGTCACATAAAATGAGACGAAGGAAGTAGTTGATAAATCAGATAACAAAAAACTTGTAGTAGAAATTATTATTATATCAACATTGTGAATAAATCTCCCAATAAACAAGAATCTGAAATAACAACATTGTGAATGTTATTGTTATGTTGTGTTAGAAGAAACAAGTCTATATTTATAGAGTCTTAAACTTTTTCTTATTAGAAAAGGATTAGCTACTCTAAAACATTTTCCTAAAAGGAAAGAATAAACAAAAAATAAAGAGAATTATATTTTCCTTTAAAAAAAAGTAAATACAACTATGGTGATGCTTTAATTTTCCTTTAAGGTAAAAATAAAACACAAATATGGTAAGAAAACCAGGTAAAATGCCTAACAATCTCCCCTTTTAACTGAATTTTCTTAACAAACTTGATTTGTCTTGTTCAACTGCATGATTAGGCCGACGCTAAAAACAAAAAACTTTATATGATAGTGGCCTTTACTTTATTTATGGCCGACACGACTTTTTACATATGGCCCTTTTTTATATGGCCGACGCTATAAAACAAAAATAGCTCACAATAGTATTACTACTTTACATAATGGCCTCTTCTTTTTATTTTTGGCCGACAATACTATCTTCTCTTTTTTTTTTCTTTTTTTTTGTGTGTAAGTTATCTGATTTATTCGAATAGTATTTCAGGGATTGTATCATCACCTTCATTACACTTCGAACATATATGATCTGGATATTTATGTCCAATTAACTTGCAGTATCTTGTCAATAATTCTTCAGAGATAAATCCTTTTTTTATTGCTCTGGTTGTTGGAGTAGCTTCGGGTTTTAATAAGGATAAAATCCATTTTTGGACTTCTTCCATATCTGCTTGTCTTATCTCCCGTGAATTGGCATATATCATCAAATGATCTCTAGAATAATAGCTCCATATAGTATTTCCTCGTAAATAATTGTTGGCTAATTCTTGTATAATAGTTGATAATCCAATTATTCTTTTGTTCGCATAAAAACTGGGTATCTCAACTTTTGATATCTCCGGCTATTGTCCTATATCTTCTGGTATTATCATCTCTCGGGTTAATCCAATTTTTACTATTTGGATCATCGATTTTATCTCGTCGTAGAGTATTTCAGCTGGTGCTGTATAGAATCTTATAAAAAATAAATTTTCTTTTGTTATTTTTTTATATATTAAAAATGATTTGTGGACCTCTGGGATTCCACTCATTTCTTCTCCTGTATATGTGTAAACTGTATTTAATAATCCATAATTGTAACAGGTCTTAACTAGATTGGGATTTGTTTTTGGCTGTGCAATTAGTTTATTATAACCTTGTCATTTCAGGGTTAAATAGTCCTGGGTTTTTTCTGTAGTTGCGGTAGATCTGGGTTTTAGGTTTAAAAAGTTTTGTATTTTATAAAGATTTTCAATATAAGCTTGGGAAATATGGTTATATGTTTTCTTTTCTTTATGCAGGCTGGCTGCATATGAGGATGTTTGTGGTGTTGGGGTATCTATCATTCGTACTTTTGGAATAAATGGTTTTGTAAATAGGCTATTTAGATTTGCATTTTTTGGTGTAGCTTCTACCATAATTCCTGTGTTTATACCTGCAACATTAGCAACGTTATGGGTTTTAAGGAGTTTCCCAACGTCTCCTTTTATCTCTGGCTGTTTTCCGTCTGCCGAACGACGTAGCTCCGCATGTTTATAGTCATGCTGCTGACTTGTAGCTTTAGACTTTTCTTCATTTTCTTCTAGCTTTTGAACTCTCAAGCCTATACTATCCACTTTTGTACAAAGTGTAGTTAAGGTTTTGAGTATGTTCTCCATAAGATTATCTTGTTCTGGTTGTGTAACTTTGTCTTGATAGATAGTCTGCAATCATATTTTTGTCAGTTTTAATTACCTCAATTGTAAATGTAAAATTTAATATATTTAATACTAGTCTTCTTATTTCTTTTGTTGTAACTGAATCTTGTACCTTTTTAGTTATCCACCATTTTACTTGTGTATTATCTGTTCTTACAATAAATTTATTATAAACAATATATGATTCAAATGCTTATAAACATTTATATAATGCAAATAATTCTTTTCTATTTATTTTCCATTTTATTTGTGCTTCTGCATAAGATCCTGAGTAATATCTGCAATGGTGCTCTATTTTTTCTTTTTCATATCTATATTTTAATACTCCTCCATAACTATGATTACTTGAATCTATTTCAATAATATAGGTAAATGATCTGTTTTCATCGGGAAAATAAAGTTTTGGTAATTTTTTACATAAACTCTTGATATGTCTTCTATGTTCTTTATCTTTGTTGTCAAAATGATATTCAACGTCTTTTTTTTAGTTTTTTATGTAAAGGTTTTAAATGTTCTGCTAATTTTGGTATGTATTCTCTTACTTGGTTTAATAATCCTAGGAAGGATTGTAATTTCTTTTTTGTATCTATATTTTCATCAAGTGTGATTATTTTTTGTACTATGTGGGTTTGCATTTTTATCCCATTTTTATCTATTTGTATTCCTATAAATTCTATCTGTGGTTTCATAATTTCTGCTTTCTTTTTACTTAAACTTA
>NC_028647.1:42004977-42007875 GCF_001406875.1 Solanum pennellii
GAAGTTCAGAGAGTCGATCTCAGTACCCAGATTTTCAGAGTTTAAGTGTTTTGGAACGAAGCCCCTCGACGGCCCGTCGTGCCTATGACGGTTCGTCCTACTTGTCGTCGAGGGTAATGAGAAAAGTAGCAGAAGAAAATTCACAAGTATGGGACGACGGAATCCATCACGGGCCGTCGTTACTATGACGGTCCGTCGCGTGGTCCGTCGACCCTGTCAGTTATTTTCAACAATAATTCTACTGTTCGAATCGACTAAACAGGTCGTTACATAATCCATCTTGATTTTCATATATCTTTTCGTCTACTGCAAATTCTTCTTTATTCATTATAATTTATAAATTATGTTATGTTGTAATTTATATTCAAGGCAATCTATTTGTATTTCTAACATAAATATAACTTTTCTTTGTGCTAATATTGATTTTTTACATACTTCTGCTAACATATTTTCTTTTAATCTTTCTTTCCTATGTTGTACTTCTTGTCTTTTTTCATCTATTTTTTCTATCAGTTGTTGCTTATATAATTCTTTGTTCATATTGTTTTTTCAAATAACAAACATATTTATATTCTGTTTTTGAAATTATGTTTATCAAATGGTTTGTCTTATCATTACTTGTTTTAGTGAGTTGTGATAGTTCATATTCTATGTATAAGGATTTTAACTTTTTCCATATCTTTCGTACTTTTCTTTCTATCTTGGTTTTTGTTGTTTTAGTTGCTTTACTTGATGTTGTATTATTCTTCATATTTTTAAGAATAAAATTTTTTTTCATAATATTCCTTTTTAAGTAGGTCTAATTGTTGTATTTCATTAGCATTGTTTGCAATATATTCTAAATATTCATTTTCTCGAGTTCTTAGATACATATACAAATTATCAATTAGTAATTTTTCAAGTTGATCTATGCTTTCTTTAGTTTCTTTCCAAAGCTGTAAGTACATATAATCTATCATTGATCTATGAATAATTCTAGATCATCATATAAATCTATGTCAAAATCATTATCATAAAAATCATCTTGTATAACTAATTCAGCCCAACCTTGAGTTGTTATTTCTATTATCTCATATGTTAATAATTTATCATAAATTGTTCTTTTCATATCAGTATTCAGTTTTTTCAATATATAGAGTATTAATATCTTATAGTTAACATCATCGTCTAATAAATAGGAGTTCATTTTAATCATATTTTCGCTAAAATTTTATTCCTTCCAACCTCTTAATAGATTATACTTATTTATTGTGGAATAATAATGGTTTAATAATCATCTCGTCTGGTCACTACTACAGCTTTCTTCTTTGATCAGTTACCCTAACAGCGCCTCAACTTTGTTTACTCCCCTAAACGGCCTTCTTGCCTATTGGTTTCAACCTTAGGATGGCATAGTCTGGGCATACCTATTCGCAGAATATTTCTGTAGCAAACTTTCTAAAGATGGTTATTAGAACATCATTAAAACATGATAAACAATTATAATCAACAAGAGATTATCAGGAATAAATTGATTTAGCTACTCATGATCTTAAATAAGAATACCTGTTTCTGTAGATTTTTCGATTCATCTTTATTTTCCATAGCTTTTCTTTAAGTTATCTGGCTCTGATACCAAATATAGGGGGGTAGAAGCGGAATCTTAGAGAGAGTAGAGATATTGTAACTTAAAGTGACTTGTTTATTTATGAGGGAAGAACCCTCTATTTATACAACAAAACTTACATATCTGGCCAATATAAGTGGCCGACACTTACTTTACATTTGGCCTAATTATATTTGGCCGACGCTAAAAACAAAAAACTTTATATGATAGTGGTCTTTACTTTATTTATGGCCGACACGACTTTTTACATATGGCCCTTTTTTATATGGCCGACGCTATAAAACAAAAACTTCAATAGCTGACAATACTATTACTACTTTACATAATGGCCTCTTCTTTTTATTTTTGGCCGACAATACTATCTTCTCTTCTTTTTTTTGTGTAAGTTATCTGATTTATTCGAATAGTACTTCAGGGATTGTATCATCACCTTCATTACACTTCGAACACATATGATCTGGATATTTATGTCCAATTAACTTGCAGTATCTTGACAATAATTCTTCAGAGATAAATCCTTTTTTTATTGCTCTGGTTGTTGGAGTAGCTTCAGGTTTTAATAAGGATAAAATCCATTTTTGAACTTCTTCCATATCTGCTTGTCTTATCTCCCGTGAATTGGCATATATCATCAAATGATCTCTAGAATAATAGCTCCATATAGTATTTCCTTGTAAATAATTGTTGGCTAATTCTTGTATAATAGTTGATAATCCAATTATTCTTTTGTTCGCATAAAAACTGGGTATCTCAACTTTGATATCTCCGGCTGTTGTCCTTCATCTTCTGGTATTATCATCTCTCGGGTTAATCCAATATTTACTATTTGGATCATCGGTTTTATCTCGTCGTAGAGTATTTCAGCTGGTGCTGTATAGAATCATATAAAAAATAAATTTCCTTTTGTTATTTTTTTATATATTAAAAATGATTTGTAGACCTCTGGGATTCCACTTATTTCTTCTCCTGTATATGTGTAAATTGTATTTAATAATCCATAATTGTAACAGGTCTTAACTAGATTGGGATTTGTTTTTGGCTGTGCAATTAGTTTATTATAACCTTGTAATTTCAGGGTTAAATAGTCCTGGGTTTTTTCTGTAGTTGTGGTAGATCTAGGTTTGAGGTTTAAAAAGTTTTTTATTTTATATAGATTTTCAATATAAGCTTGGGAAATATGGTTATATGTTTTCTTTTCTCTATGCAGGCTGGCTGCATATGTAAATGTCTGTGGTGTTGGGGTATCTATCATTTGTACTTTTGGAATAAATGGTTTTGTAAATAGGCTATTT
>NC_028647.1:42017875-42021044 GCF_001406875.1 Solanum pennellii
CTGGTGCTGTATAGAATCTTATAAAAAATAAATTTCCTTTTGTTATTTTTTTATATATTAAAAGTGATTTGTGGACCTATGGGATTCCACTTATTTCTTCTCCTGTATATGTGTAAACTGTATTTAATAATCCATAATTGTAACAGGTCTTAACTAGATTGGGATTTGTTTTTGGCTGTGCAATTAGTTTATTATAACCTTGTAATTTCAGGGTTAAATAGTCCTGGGTTTTTTCTGTAGTTGTGGTAGATCTGGGTTTGAGGTTTAAAAAGTTTTGTATTTTATATAGATTTTCAATATAAGCTTGGGAAATATGGTTATATGTTTTCTTTTCTTTATGCAGGCTGGCTGCATATATAGATGTTTGTGGTGTTGGGGTATCTATCATTTGTACTTTTGGAATAAATGGTTTTGTAAATAGGCTATTTAGATTTGCATTTTTTGGTGTAGCTTTTTCCATAATTCCTGTGCTTATACCTGCAACATTAGCAAGGTTATGGGTTTTAAGGAGTTTCCCAACGTCTCCTTTTATCTCTGGCTGTTTTTCGTCTGCCGAACGACGTAGCTCCGCATGTTTATAGTCATGCTGCTGACTTGTAGCTTTAGACTTTTCTTCATTTTCTTCTAGCTTTTGAACTCTCAAGCTTATACTATCCACTTTTGTACAAAGTGTAGTTAAGGTTTTGAGTATGTTCTCCATAAGATTATCTTGTTATGGTTGTAACTTTGTCTTGATAGATAGTCTGCAATCATATTTTTGTCAGTTTTAATTACCTCAATTGTAAATGTAAAATTTAATATATTTAATACTAGTCTTCTTATTTCTTTTGTTGTAACTGAATCTTGTACCTTTTTAGTTATCCACCATTTTACTTGTGTATTATCTGTTCTTACAATAAATTTATTATAAACAATATATGGTTCAAATGCTAATAAACATTTATATAATGCAAATAATTTTTTTCTATTTATTTCCCATTTTATTTGTGCTTCTGCATAAGATCCTGAGTAATATCTGCAATGGTGCTCTATTTTTTCTTTTTCATATCTATATTTTAATACTCCTCCATAACTATGATTACTTGAATCTGTTTCAATAATATAGGTAAATGATCTGTTTTCATCGGGAAAATAAAGTTTTGGTAATTTTTTACATAAACTCTTGATATGTCTTATATGTTCTTTATCTTTGTTGTCAAAATGATATTCAACGTCTTTTTTTTAGTTTTTTATGTAAAGTTTTAAATGTTCTGCTAATTTTGGTATGTATTCTCTTACTTGGTTTATTAATCCTAGGAAGGATTGTAATTTCTTTTTTGTATCTATATTTTCATCAAGTGCGATTATTTTTTGTACTATGTGGGTTTGCATTTTTATCCCATTTTTATCTATTTGTATTCCAAGAAATTCTATATGTGGTTTCCTAATTTCTTCTTTCTTTTTACTTAAACTTATACCTGAATGTTTAATTATATGTATAAATTTTTCTAATAACCTTATATGTTAGTCTTGTGTTTTAAAATATAATAATATATCATCTATATATACAATACAATTCTCTAACTGGTTGAAATAGTTATCCATAAAATGTTGATATCTACCTGGTGCATTTTTATATCCAAACGGTAAAACATTCCAATTCATAGACACCTTGCGGTACTGTGAATGCTGTTAGCTGTTTAGATTCTTCTTCTAGTTTTAGGTGATAAAATCCTGATTTACAGTCAAATTTACTAAAATAGTTATATCCTTGTATTTGTCTTATTTTTAGTATTTTGTTTGGTATTGGGTAATTGTATGTTTTAGTTTTAGCATTTAAATTTCGATAATCTATAATCATTCTACTTTTTCCTCGTTTTTGTTCACTATGTTTATTAACTATAAATGCTGGACTTGTATGTTTACTATTGCTTTCTTGTATATAATTATTTTCTAATAATTCATCTATGTGTATTTTAAATTCTCTTAAATCATCAAAATTATATTTTAATGGTTTTTGTGTTATAATACTATTTTCATCTACTAATTCAATTTTTACTTTTGTCTTATGCTTTTCCCATCCTTGTAATGGATTTTCATTATATAGTAATTCTAGTTGTTCGTTAATTATTTTAACTTTATCTATTTGTAAATATGATAATTTCTAATTGAGATATTTTTTTTTATTTATATTTTCCATTTCTTGGTTTATTTTTTCATTTCCTTTTATCCATTCTATAGGTTTACGTTGTTTATTATTTACTCTTTTTGCTCCTATCTTATTTCCGCATGGTGTAGTAAACCACCAATGTGTTTTTGTTATTATATATGGGTAAAATTTATCTAAAAATGGCATTCCTAACAACATATCTTTCGTTGTAAACTCAAAATTGTATATTTCTTCTATTGTTAGTATTTTATCCCATATTTGTATTTTTATATTTCTTGCTTTATATGTAATCATACTTCCTTCATTATTAAATCCTGTTACTACCATAGGTGTTTTTAATTTTTCCCATTTATCTTCTGGTAACAATTATATTTACATATGTTTGCTTCTGCTCCTGTATCTATCATAGGGGTATAATATCTGTTGTGATATCCTTCTACAATAATTTTTGCAAGTATAAATATTTTCATTATTCATTTTGTTCTTTTAATGATTATTTTCTTATTTTGACAGGTTATTGTTAATTGTTCATTTTCTATATTATATGGTTTAACTTTTTCTAACCATTTTATTCCTAATATAATATTCTGATTTCCTTGGAAAATTTTAAATGGTATTATTAGGGGTATTCCTCCTATAATTATTTCTTTTTCCGATATTTCTTCATTTGTATTTACTATCTCACTAGGTAGTCCGGGGCATACTTGTCCTGTTTTTATAATTTCTGTTTCTAATACTAATTCTCTTGTTATATAATTTTCTTCTTGTCCTGTATTTATTAAAATTTTATATCTTCTTTGATCTATTATTCCTGTTATAAAGTAATGATATGGTGTTATATCTTCTAATAAATTCTTTGGAATTTCATAGTTTCTTCTAGATGTACTCATTCTTGATGAGGTAGTTCTTGTTAATGTATTTGGTACGCTTGAAGTACTCAATCTTTCTTTTACTATTTCTAAATCTTCTTCTATGTCAATTTCTTTATAACAATAGTCATTATTATCTATTACAGTAATT
>NC_028647.1:42023068-42041153 GCF_001406875.1 Solanum pennellii
TAAGTTGTCTATTTATTGTTTTTTCTCTATTTTGTTCTCTTATATCTGTGGTCATACCACCAAATTCATTTCTTATTGCTAATTCATATTTATCTAGTATATCTATATTTGTTGTTGATGGAGATCCATCTATTTTTTTATCACTTCTAAGTGTTTCTAGACTTTCTAGGGGTAAATTTTCTATCCATAATTTTGTTGTTCCAACAAATGTTCTTTCTATATATTTCGGTGTTTCTTTTGTTGTTATTTTGTTATCAATTAGTTGCTTAGATATACTTCCTACCCATAACAGCATTGCTTTATTTATATCTGTAACACAATCTAGATCTAAAAAGTTATATTGTTCAGTTATTGGTTTAGGCGTCCATTTATTATTTAACCTACTATTCCATATTGCATTTGTTCTATCTGATTGTTCATAATTTTCTGTATAATAAGTTGGTGCTGTCCATTTAGGACTACTTCTAGGACTATTATCCGGGGTTTTAACTCCTGATGTGCTAGGTCGATTCATATCTCCTGTGTTTATTTCTAATTTTTTCGGCTTATTTACTTGTTCTAGAATTTCTGTGTATGTCTCACTTATATCACTTATTTCTGAGTTTTGATCATTTATTGTGTCTGATTCATTTTCGTCTATTTCATTTACTTCAAGATTTTCATTTAATTTTTGTTTCATCTTATTTATTTCATTAGTTAATTCGAGCTCTTATCTTTTTCTATCTGTTTCTCTTTTTGTTTAGTTTCATATAATAATTTTAACTTAGCTAATTCTTTTTCTAATTCACTTATTCTTGTATTTTTTATTTCTTCTAAATGTTGTACTTCTTGTTTTGCTTGTATTTTTATTTTTTCAATTTCTTTTGATTTATCTATTTCTTCATTTTCTTTTGTTATTCTTATCATAGCTGTTAAACTATCTTTTAATTTCGCTGTTTCTTTTTCTAACATTAAATATAAATTATTTCCTATTTTTTTATATCTTCTTCCTAAATTTAAAAATACTATTTTTATTATTAATCCATCTTGATTTTCATATATCTTTTCGTCTACTGCAAATTCTTCTTTATTCATTATAATTTATAAATTATGTTATGTTGTAATTTATATTCAAGGCAATCTATTTGTATTTCTAACATAAATATAACTTTTCTTTGTGCTAATATTGATTTTTTACATACTCCTGCTAAAATATTTTCTTTTAATCTTTCTTTCCTATGTTGTAGTTCTTGTCTTTTTTCATCTATTTTTTCTATCAGTTGTTGCTTATATAATTCTTTGTTCATATTGTTTTTTCAAATAAAAAACATATTTATATTCTGTTTTTGAAATTATGTTTATCAAATGGTTTGTCTTATCATTACTTGTTTTAGTGAGTTGTGATAGTTCATATTCTATGTATAAGGGTTTTAACTTTTTCCATATCTTTCTATATTACTAAGTTGTAGTTGTTTGTTCATATTTCATATATTGAAACTAGCCAATGATCTTACAAGAACTTTGTGGTTGTATAATGATACTACACTTGCTTTTTCTTTATTGAGTATAGGGCATATTTAGATGGCTGCTTCGAGACCTCAACCATGTGACGAGTGATATTTGAATCCAAGGATAAGATATTTCTTTCGAGCTGCCATGAATTCTGCTTATTTTCTTAGTCCATCACTTCAGACTAGACCTTTATACTTGTGTCTTCTTAAATTTTGGGGTTGCATACCTTTATTCTAGACACTAGTGTTTGGGTACTATGACTTTCAGGTTATAGAGGATTTCCTTCCGCAGATGTTTGATGATAATGACTTATGCTTATAGGCGAACTTGATTTTGAAATTATAAAACTTGTTATCCCTTTTGAAACTTGGTATTTTGGAATACTTATGGATAGTTTGTTAGTAGTTAGTTGGTTCTTCCACAAGGGGTTAGTGTGGGTGCCACTTACTGCGGTTCAGGGTTGTGACACAAATCCTCATCCTATCCCATAGATTCTAGGAGTTAATCTGAGATCATTTATGGAAGAATTCTTGAAGACTACTCAAGAGGTAAGTCCCGAAAAAATTTATCATGGATGAGGCACAACTTACACTTATTGTATGAGGAAATACTTTATTATTATTATTATACTTGAACTCGAGGGATCTACACTTTATTTTTCTTCTTTGCCTCCTAGTTCTCTTTCTTGTTTTTCACTTTCCTGTTTTTTCTCATTTTCTTTTTCTTTTCCTTCTTAAATTTATTTTATAATCGATTTAATTATTTTCTCAATTTGTACAAATAAAAATAATTATTTACGTATTTGTCTTAACAAATTTTTTTACAAAAATATTTTATCATTAAAATAAAAAAGGCATGAGGATACAAAAATTTAAGTTAATTCTGTAAATGTCACTTATGTCATAAAAATTGACCACTAAAACTATTTCTATTTTATTTTTCTCATTTTTTACTTATAGTACTTTAAAAAAATTCACCTTCATATTTCGTATTATTTTAACTTCTATTTTTAAAATTTATTTAAACTTATTTTTTACTTTATTTGAAATTAATGTTTGATTATGAAAATTTGAAATGCAACTTTTCAACTTGAATGAATATTTTAAAATTAAAAAAACAAATTAGTATAGTCTGTTTTTAAACTCATTTTTCACTTTTGATATTATATGTAAGTACATTCAAATATGAATATTAAACTAAACATTAAAAAAATGACAAAAAAGAAGAAAGAGGAAATCAAGAAAGAGAAATAGGAGACAAAGAAGAAAAATAAAGTGTAGGTCCCACGGATTCAAATATAATAATAATTACTTTCTCATACAACTAGTGTAAGTTGTGCCTCATACAAGTAGTGTAAGTTTTGACTTATTCATAGTAAAATTAGTTGCAACTACTATAGAAATAATTGGGACTTGTGTAGGTATTTTTCATTCTCAAAAAATATTTGGGACTTGTGTAGACTGTTGAAGGTTATTGTCTGTTGGGATTTTGTTAAGTTATTATAACACAAACTTTGGTCTAGAAGGATAGGAAACCCATTGGATTTGATTAAAGTTCTAAATACTATCATCATGTTGATTGTAGAACTAGCATTAGACCTTACATTAATGAGAGTACTTAGGGTTCTTTTAACGAAATTTGAGGTATGTCTCTTTTAAAACATATATTTGACTATAAAGGTAATTTCACACTAGCTAGCAGCACTACAAGAAAACTGTGAATTACATAGAAATTTTCCTACAGATTTTCATGCTAATTCCCAGATAAATCTCCATGTAATTTACGATTTTCTTGTAGTGTAGGGTGTTATGTGCATGTCGTACAAGCATGCAATGAACCCTCGTAATTGCATTCTACATGATAAGATATGTATATGAACATAGTATTTCCTACGATGAGCTTTATTATACTTGATGTCTAAAGTGATATTTTGAAAAAAAGTTTTCCCTGTGAATGTGTCAATGACTTGAAATCTTTGTTCGAGTCTGCTTCACTTCCTAAGCCCTCACCAATTCGTGCAATAACAAACAAGAGACATTAAGGATAATTTGTTTATTTTAGGAGGAAAATGATATCTTCACGAAATCGATCATGAAGACTTAACTTTAATTTAAAACACAATTTCTCAAGTCAATTGATGACTTTGAAATATCCCTATTATGAAAAGGTAATTTGAATTATAAAGTTATTTGACGGAAGTGTCATGATTGTTGAATGTTTGTATTTGGGCTTGTATGTGAAAGTTGTGTTATTTCAGAGTATGAATAGTCATAATGAATTCTAATGAAACGTTGTGTCAGTCTTGTGAACACCTAATTTTTTACCAAAATATAAAGATTTAACACCAACTTTTTAAAAAATTATATTTAAAATAAATAAATTGTAAATTACTTTAATAATAAAAAATTATGAATTTATGGTATTTGTTTCAAATCTTCAACTTTTAATTAGTATAAATAATAATGGTACTATATATTAAGAAAAAGAAGAAAAAATAAATTTAAAAAAAAAAAGAAGAAGAGTCCTAGATATTCAAATTACCTTTCCCTTATCTTAATTAACCTCAAACTCTCAAAAACTAATTTTCCTATTATTTTTATTTAGTAGGTTAATTATTTAATTATTTCTCAACCGTAACTCCCTCAAAAATATTTCAAATTAAATCCTAATCCCACTCTATTACGTTTCTTTTAATTAGCACCAGATTCTCAACCAAAATTATTATAAAAGATACGTTCAGTTGAATAGAAAAAAAAAAGGAACGGAGATTGAAAGACGAGAGCAAAACAAAGCAAGAGAAAAAATCAAGGAGAAGAAAAGTGAGTTATTCTTTTGAAATTTAGGTTAGAGTTAGAATTTTGTTTGTGGTTCCAATTCGTGGTTCTAATTTTCCTATTATTTTTATTTAGTAGGTTAATTATTTAATTATTTCTCAACCATAACTCCCTCAAAAATATTTCCAATTAAATCCTAATCCCACTCTATTAAGTTTCTTTTAATTAGCACCAGACTCTCAGCCAAAATTATTATAAAAGACACGTTCAGTTGAATAGAAAAAAAAGAAACGGAGATTGAAAGACGAGAGAAAAAAAAAGCAAGAGAAAAAATCAAGGAGAAGAAAAGTGAGTTATTCTTTTGAAATTTAGGTTAGAGTTAGAATTTTGTTCGTGGTTCCAATTCGTGGCTCATGAAAGTTAATACTTCTTTATTAATTTTGGAAATCAGTAGACCGTAGCAGTTATTTTTGTGGTGAATCAATAATACGAGGTAACTCTAAATTCTTGAATTCTTGTATGATTTTAATGAGGTGCTTGTAAGAAAGTTTAATTCTAATTATATGAAATTCTTTTAATAGTGTGTGATTATTATTATTATGAAATATCATTTTTGTGATTGATGTTATAAGTTATTTTTAGAATTCGCAAAAGCTTAAGAAAACGTTGCCAGAGATTCTTATTGTTAAGAATAAATAAATAAATAGATAATTTAAATATGCATCATGTATTATTATTATTATTACTATTATTATTATTATTACTATTATTATTATTATTATGCTTTTAGATACACTTTGTAACGTATATCTCTTCATGATATTGAATTGATAAATTTGAATAGATTCGTATATCTTTCCATTTAGAATTTCACTTTAGAAGATTTTGTTGAATTTATTGTTGACTTGTTAGGTTAGGATATAAAAATAATTAGTAAATGATTTTTTTTTTAAAAATATATAAGTAGAATTGTAAATTTCATCTAGAGATTCATGATAAAATAGTGATAATTACTATTAATAATAATAAAAAAAAAGTAAAATTTGAGAAATTATATAAAGAGAACAAAAGAATAAAAAATAAAAAAAATAATAACAGAAAACTTTTTTTAAAAACAGAAAATTAAGAAAAAAAAAGTGAAAAAAAACGTGAAAAAATGAAGAGAAACATAATGTTGTTAAAAAAACAAAAAAAAATATAAAAAATAAAAAGGGTAACTAAAAACGTGCAAAAGGAAAAAATGAAAAAAAAAAAAAAAGAAAAAACTTTTTTTAAAAACAAATTGTCTTAATGTCTTTAGATTTTTTTTTTCTAGAATTAATTATAAATTTCATTAAAATTAACCTCTATTTTAGATCTAATTTTTTTTTTAAAAAAATACAATTCACTTGAACTCTAAAAAGCTTTTTCCTACACAAATTTTAATTCCTAACTATTAAACACCTATATAAATTCTACACATAATAACATTAAATATATNAATAAAATAATTTTCAATAGATTTAAAATAAATAAGACGATTTTTGAAAGGTTTAAAATAAATGAGAGAATAAAGTAAAAATATTTTTATTATTAAGTTAAATAATATAATATTTAAAATTAAGTCTAGTCATATCAAAGTCAATGAAGCGATTGTGCTAGAACCACGGAACTCGAGGGGTGCCTAACACCTTCCCCTCGGTCAACAGAATTCCTTATCCGGATTTCTAGTTCGCAGACCAATAAAAATAGAGTCAAATTTTCTGTTGATTAGGGATTTAAATAAGGTGACTTGGAACACCAAAACTCAATTCCAAGTGGCGACTCTAAATAATAATTATCCCTTTTCAAAACTTCACTTTAATTGGAAAAAATTCTTTTTCTTTCAAACAATAAAAATCAAAAAATATTGAGAAAAAAAGGGGCGTGACAGATGGCGACTCCGTTGGGGACGACTAACTAGAATTCGAGCTTTAAATATTGATTTATGTATGACTATGATTTATATACACTTGTGGATATTGTATTTGTTTAACTTAATATGCTAATTATTTATTTAGCGTTTTGATAATATTTGAATTGGATTATAACTGTCTTCTCTCACGAACCATTCTGGGTCTTCTATAATAATAATATGGGAATTGCGACTATGCACCCCGCTTCTATCAAGATAGCTAGTGGATCTTTGATCCATGGTGAAGGACTTTCAATTAAATATGTATAGGATGGGGAGCACCCATGCACAAAGCCGGAAAGCGCTGCTACCGGTACGTTGCTACTCCCTGACTCGAGTTGTCCACTCGTTTTTACAGTCAGTCTAGATATTTTTTCTCCACAAGTTAAACCTTAGTAGAAATGAAACTTTCAAACATGATATCCTTACTAGGTTTCGATTTATTTGTATCATGTGCATGTAACTTAGCGAGATTCGGCATAGGGGCCCAATCTGACTAAGACAGGTACCTTTTCGTGAGACCATCATGTGGAAGACTGTAACAAAATGTTGACCGGCTTTAGGATTAATCGACTAAAGAAATGAATATCCATTTTCTACCCATTTTCAACCAATGATTCAAAATAAACAAATTAATACACATATATATACATACACACCTAATCCTCAATTTTATTTTCGCTTTTATTAAAATAATGCATAAATAATAAAAATAACAATATTAATAATATATGTATATATGTCTTTTAAATTGTACATGTACACATTATTTTATTTTTCTTTCTCTTTTTTGATCAAAATTGTCTCTTTATCTGGTCATTCTTTTCAAAAACAACCTGAATCAATGATCACTTTAGACATTCCGAATCATTTCTATTTTTTAACTACTCCAATAAATAATTTTGAATTATCAAAATTTCACAATTAAATTTGATTTTAAAAATTCCAAATTTCTTTTTCTCAACCAGGTAATCATGTGATCTATGAGGTGTGATAAAAGACCAAGGGATGAAGTAGTCGAAATGGTCAATGATCCCCCAAAGTTCATGATCACAGATAAAACCCCATAATTACTAAAGGATTGGTGGAACGATATGCATGAATTTAGGCGGACTGATATATTCAAACAACTTGGTTTTCTTACAGATATCATGAGATTTAGTCCTGAGAGGTTTGATCGAGGCTTTGATCCCGTTTTGGGATTCCACAAACAATGTGTTTCGATTTAGTGATATTGAGTTGACGCCTACATTAAAAGAATTGGGTGATTTCACAGGTTTAGGCCAGGATCTTCGAACTAAAACATGATAGCCCCTAGGAGTGTCAGCAGAGGTAAATTTCTAGAACAGATGCACATCACCCATCCTCATAAGGAGTATTTTGATAATGGGTTGGTTTCTTTGGAATTCTTGTACTCAAGATATGGAAAGAAGGAAGGATTTTCAAGCTATGCGAAACAACTTAAAAATGGACAACACCTCCCTACTTGGGAAAAACATAGACAAGAAGCATTGATGGTGGAATTCTTGGGAGCTATGGTTTTTCCAAGGAAGGATAAAAAATTGATATTCGTCTGTCAGGAATAGTCACTATTATAATGAAGAAAAGAAAATCCACTATATTGCCGATGATATTGGTTGATATTATCGTGCTTTGACTAAATGTAGAGAGGGGGAGATTTTTTTTTAAGGTTGTAGTATTTTATTGCAAATGTGGTTTTTGGAGCACCTATATCGCCATTGTTTTGCGACAGATTTCGAATCCGATTGGACGAATTATATTTTGAGCCACCCGACAGGATGAAAGAATTATGAGATAAATTTCCAAAAGGTGTCAAACATGGAGACATTATCTTCTTAAATTGACGGCATCTAAAATTACATGGAACTATCATTTGTTCCCTGCTAGTGAGGTAATTGTTATCTCTTCCTATCGTCCATTATTCGTTCTGACAGACCTTCGCGGTTTCCAACCATACATACCCCTCCGAATTCTACGCCAACTAGGACAAAAAATTTTTTTACCTAAAGCCGAGGATACGCAGAATTTTGAGTGGGGGGTGACATTTGAAGATCGAGATCGAGAATCAGAAGCCCAAAAGATTTGGGGTGGTAGTCGAACTTTAAGTTCGAAAGCTATGGTTGATGATCGCGTTGAAGGAGAAGTTAACCCCTTATACCTCCATTGGTTCTTTGATCAAGCCCCTCTCAAAGTAATGCCCGAAGGATCAGCGCGAGAAATCATAGATCGAGAAGAGGAAATTAGAGTAAGAATCAAGCAGGCCCGACTCGAGGTAGAAAGAAATTATAGGTCTACTTTAGATATCCTAATCAATGACCTAAAAATGTTAGAGAAGAGTTGGCTCGACGTGATGCAATATTCGAAGAAAGAGTTACATTGATTGAAAAAAGAGTCGAAAAGAAGCATCTATCTACTATTCGAACCCTACATGAAGATTTGAGCATTGTCACAGGTGCTATGGAGCAACAGGAGGAAGAATATAAGAAAGAAAAGGCCATCTTAATACATGCACAATCTAGGTTACAAAATCAATTAAAAGCTTCTATGGAACGAGAAAGGCACATAGCAAACCGTTTCACATTGTATGAGGCAGAAGTGGTGACCGAAAGAAATCAATGGATGGAAGAGCGTGAAGAATTTCATAACCAAATTGAAGAGCTTCAAGCACATGAAGAGCATCTGAGTGATGCAGTTGTCACTACTGAAGAATGGTTGCAGAAATGTCACGAGAATGTGGAGGAGGCCAAAGGACAAGTGCTTCAGTTGACAGAGAGCTTGATTGATGTTTATGGTGGTCATCTCCATCGAAGTGATGAGAGCTTGGGTCGAGAGTCGCGTGCACTAGCCCCACATCTGCCGAAAGCTTTGTTCAAGGTCTACTCTAGCCTAGGGGGGCAATTGATGATAAAGAAATGTCGGAGATGAATTTTTTTTATTATTTTTTTTTCTCTTTTTAGTTCGTCAAATTTTGTTTTAATCCTAAGTACTTTGATGTTTTTATTTTGGTCATTTTGATTTGAATGGTATTTTCATTTTTAAGTTAAATAAATGTCGTATTTTTCTTTTCAAAGAAATTTATCCACATGAACTACGTAATGATCTGATTCATGTTCAAACATGATACGTAGGCAACCTTTAATAGGTTCGATCAAAATGCATTCAAATTATTCAAGTAAGTAAAGTAGGGGACCAAATGACATAAGCAAGTCGTCCAAAGCGGGGATGAAACATAAAAGTCTTCCAAAACACATTATAGACATATGAATAATCTTGGTGCATAACATACAACGTTAATTTAATATCCTCAATATGTTGAATCCTAACACACACACACACACACACACACACACACATATATATATATATATGAGAATTTAGAGAGTTTAAAAGGTGGTTGGTTTGTGAGGAGAGCTGGCATCTCATCAATATAACACAAGATCAAAAGGGAAAGAAAAAATGACACGTAAAGACGGAACAGAGTCGGAAAATGAAGACGGGCAAACCCAAATGGTTGCGCAAAAATCGGTACCTATAGATGAGGTGAAAATGTTAAGACAACAGATGACCGAAATGTACGAAGCTTGTTTGAATGCGAATATGCCATTCCCCATCCAAGTGTCAACAAGTGACCCGATTTATCCACCTGGGTTTGGACCCTACATTAACACATCTAATACTGCCGGAACTTCCTCAGTAAACTCGTTGAAACCATCAATGATGAACAATCCACTTTTCATGCCTACTGTCCAAACTAATACAATTTCTCAACCAACACTAGTACAAAAATCCAATGATGACCCTATACTCAAAGATCAATACGGCCAAGGTCATGCCCCTAAATTAACTTTCAATGTTCCTAACTCTTACCACCACCAATACAATTCTCCCGTTGAAGTTGAGAAAAACATTAAGAATGAGGAACATGAAGATATTGCAAGGAAAATGAGGAGTTTGGAATAAAACATATGGAATATGCAAGGCCTGGGAGGACACAAAAGTGTCTCATTTAAGGACTTATGCATGTTTCCATATGTTCAATTTCCTCTAGGGTTCAAAACTCCTTAGTTTGATAAATATAATGGTCATGGCGATCCAGTGGATCATTTGAAGATTTTGTAATCAGTTGAGGGGAGCCGGAGGAAAAGAAGAACTTCTTATGGCTTACTTTGGAGAGAGTTTAACATGCTTAGCATCAGAATGGTTTATCGATCAGGACATTTCTCATTGGCACGTTTGGGATGATATGGCGCAAGATTTTGTCCAACAATTTCAATACAATGTCGATATTATTCCTAATCACAATTTCCTAGCTAATATGAAAAAAAAATCATCAGAAAGTTTAGGGAATATGCCATAAAATGGAGGGAGCAGGCGGCTAGAGTCAAACCGCAGATGAAAGACTATGAGTTAATTGATGTTTTTCTCCAGGCTCAAGAACCTGAGTACTTCCAATATCTTCTCTCCGCAATGGGCAAGCCTTTCGCCGAAGCGATTAAGATCGGAGAAATGGTAGAGAATGGCATAAAGTCGGGTAAGATTGTGAGTCAAGCAGTCATTAGAGCTACCACAAAAGCAATACAAAGTGGATCCGGTGATTTTACCAATCGAAAAAAGAAGGAGGAAGGGTCCATGACGGCATCTGGATCAAGAGGTGTTCAAATGGGCATGAACCATCCTTATGGTCAAGTCCAACAAGAACAATATAATTCTCCTCAGCATTATTACCCGTCCCAATATGCAGTTCTCAACACTCAGGCATATGTTCGGCCTTTTTCGCGCCAACAATGGCGGGGGCCTGCCCCACAAGTTTCTCGCCCCCAACAACAAAATTTCCAGGCGCCATACAATCCACGTCCCCGAACAAACTATACGAGAGAACAAGGTCAAAAAGAAAATTTTACCCCAATTGGGGAATCGTATACGAGTTTGTTACGAAAATTAATACAATTGAGACTGGTTGAACCTGTCAATCCGTACATTATCAAACCAAATGCAAGAGGCTTTGATCAAACTGTTTATGTGAGTATCACGCCAACGCTCCAGGTCATAGCACAGAGAAATTTTCGACCCTTAAAGAGTAATTGAGAAGTTAATCGAAGATAAGGTAATCGAGGTACGCAATGAGGAAGCACCAAATGTCACCAATAACCCATTCCCTGCTCATAATAATGAGCGTGTTGTGGGGATGGTTGACATTTTTGAAGATTATGAGCAAATAAGTAGAACAAAAGTGGAAAGCAAGGTTTCAAAAGAAGAGTCTAGTATGGTTTTAGAACCCATACAAAGGTCACCGATAATTGTTAAAGGTGCACGTCGAATTTTGGGTAATCGAGGAAGCTAGTGTTGTATGTCCCTGAATCTATAAAAAGAGTATACGTACCGTTGAATGGACTAAAATGCTACATTCCTGGTAAATTTTCAACGTTTGATCAAAATCAAGAAAGTCTGAAAGAGCCAGTTGTGATACAAATTGCAACACACCTTCTGATCACAAACACCAAGGCTGTTCCATGGAACTACAACAACGTCGTCGTTACTCACAAGGGAAAGGAGATTATCGAAGAAACAAATGAAACAAGAGGCTTAACTCGTTCCGGAAGATGTTATGCTCCGGAAGAATTAAAAAGGGACAAACAAATCAAAGAAAATCAGTTGCCGATGAAAAAACCAGTCACGGAGGAAGATGCTGAAGAGTTTCTGAAAAAGATGAAAGCTCAATATTATTCTGTTATAGATCAGTTGAGGAAAACGCCTGCTCAAATCTCTTTATTGTCATTACTCATACATTCTAAAGAACATCGTGAAGAGTTGACCAGAATTTTGAATGAGGCACATATCTCAGAAAATATTACAATGGGTCACTTGGAAAAGATGGTCAATCAAATTTTTGAGGTAAATAGAATCACTTTCACTGATGATGAATTGCCCTTGGAAGGACCTGGACATAATAGGGCTCTACATTTAACCGTCAAATGTGAAGAGAGTAATGGTCGATGGAGGATCGGGTGTAGACATATGCCCTCTTTCCACTCTACAAAGCTTGAAAATCAGCACTGATGGGATTCGTACTAACAATGTTTGTGTACGGTCATTAGATTGTGCAAAACGGGATACTCTTGGTGAAATATACTTAATTGTTACAATTGGATCAGCGGAGTTTGGAATCACTTTCAAAGTTATAGACATGGACACGTCTTACAATCTTCTTTTGGGTAGGCCATGGATCCACATGTCTAGAGTTGTGCCATCTACTCTACACCAAGTTGTCAAGTTTGAACATGACAAACAAGAAATCATTGTCCATGGTGAAGATGATCTCCCAATCACCCGAGATCTTTCAATACCATGTATTGAGGCTAAAAGAGGTTGTGAATCCCTCAACTATCAGGCTTTGGAGATAATAACAGTTAATCAGTTCTTAGAAGGAAAGCCTATCCTCCAACCTCATCAGTCCTCTACTTCAGTCATGGTGGTGGCTCAAATGGTACAAAACGGATATGAACCTGGAAAGGGGTTAGGTTTGTAGTTGCAAGGAATTGTGAATCATATCCATCCAATGGGTAATCAAGATACATTCCATTTGGGTTTCAATCCAACTAGATTTGATAGAAAATGGGCAAAAGATCGTAAAAGAAATGCTTGGAATCTGTCGAAGCCGATCCCCCATATTGCTCAATCTTTCATTGAATCTCGAGGTGAACCGTGTCCAGACTTACCTATCCAAAATGATGTGGATGAAATGTGTCAAGGTATAAAGGAAATGTTTTATGAGGTAAACATGACTCAGAGGGGTGAGGGCACTAATCAGATGGATGTGCAGTTTATCGGCCCGAATGTCCAAATCAATAACTGGAAAGCCACTCCTCTCCCGACAAGAAAGGGGTCATGGTAGTTTTGTTTTGCTGTTTTTTTATTCTATTTTCTTGGATTATTCTCAGGGTTGTAATTCAAACATTCTAGCTGTTTTGCTTTGTTGTTAACCCTTCTATCCTTTCCTATTCAATGCAATGAAGTTCTAGTCATCTTCTTTGTTCCTACTCTTTCTAATATTTGTCATCTTATTTTCATTTTCAGTTACGTTAACTTTAATAATATGACATGCATGCGGAGTTCACAATTAGATCCTAAAAAGTTGTCTGATCTCATAACAATGAATCCTAAGTCTAAGGAATATGATGAAGATGAAGCTGATGAAGAAATAAAAAGGGGTTTGGATCAATTTGAAAATAAGCCTAAACCTAATTTAAGTGAAACGGAGGTGGTTAATTTGGGAACTCCCGAAAAAGTGAATGAAATAAAGATAAGTATTCATGTCGATCGAAATATTCGAGACGACATAATTCAAGTTTCAATTGAATACAAAGATGTCTTCGCTTGGTCATACAATGACATGCCGGGGTTAAGTGCTGATATGGTAGTTCACAAACTTCCCATACATCTTGATTTTCCACCTGTCCAGCAAAAGCAGAGAAAATTTAAGACAGATATGAGCGATAAAATCAAAGAGGAAATTATGAAGCAACTGAGTGCAAAAGTGATCAGGGTCGTCCAATACACTACTTGGTTGGCTAATGTTGTGCCAGTACCAAAAAAGGATGGAAAGATCATAGTTTGTGTTGATTATAGAGATTTCAACAAAGCAAGTCCAAAAGACAATTTTCCACTACCAACATTCATATCTTGGTTGACAATTGCGCTAAACACGAGATTCAATCTTTCATGGACTGCTACGCCGGATATCACCAAATTATCATGGATGAAAAAGACACAGAAAAACTGCTTTCACCACCCCGTGGGGTAAATATTGTTATAGGGTCATGCCATGTGGTCTAAAAAATGCACAGGCAACCTACATGAGATCTATGACTACCATATTCCATGACATGATGCATAAAGAAGTTGAGGTATATGTCGATGATGTCATCATTAAGTCTAGAAAGCAAATTGACCATGTGCGTGATCTAAGAAAAATTTTCAAAAGGTTGAGAAAGTACAATCTCAAGCTTAAATCCGGCTAAATGTGCATTTGGAGTTCCATCTGGCAAGCTTTTGGGTTTTATAGTTAGCAGAAGAGGCATTGAATGAGACCCCTCCAAGATAAAGTCCATCCGATAATTGCCACCTCCAAAAACCAGAACTGAAGTCATGAGTTTTCTGGGAAGGTTAAACTATATAAGTCGATTCATCGCTCAACTCACTACTACGTGCGAGCCGATATTCAAGTTAATTAAAAAGGATGCTGATATTAAATGGACAAGTGAGTGTCAAAAGGCTTTTGACAATATTAAGGAATATTTAGCAAATCCTTCGGTACTGGTCCCCCAGAGCCTGGTAGGCCTTTGTTTTTATACCTCTCGGTGACGGGTAATTCCTTTGGTTGCATTCTAGGACAACATGACATCACGGGGAAAAAGGAACAAGTTATCTATTACTTGAGCAAAAAATTTACACCCTATGAGGCAAAGTACATCTATTAGAAAAAACATGTTGTGCTTTAACTTGGGTCGCCCAAAAATTGAAGTGCTATTTTTTGTCCTACACCACTTACCTCATATCTCGAATGGATCCTCTGAAATATGTTTTTCAAAAATCCATGCCGACGGGTAGGTTGGCAAAATGGCAGATTTTGCTTACCGAATTTGATTTTGTGTATGTTGCTCGCACCGCCATGAAAACATAAGCGTTGGCCGATCATCTGGCAGGGAATCCGATTGATGATGAATATGAACCCTTAAAGACATGCTTCCCTGATGAAGAGATCAACTTTATCGAGGAAGAAATTCCTGATAATGACCCCGTATGGAAATTATATTTTGATGGGGCTGTCAACAAAAACGAGTGGGAATTGGGGCAGTTCTTATCTCACCAAACAGTTGTCATTATCCTGCCACAGCACGACTTCGATTCTTTTCTACCAACAACACAACAGAATACGAAGCTTGCATCATGGGTTTGAATATGGCAATAAAGTTGGATGTACATGAGCTCTTAATCTTGGGGGATTCCGACTTGCTCATTCGACAAGCTCGAGGCGAATGGGAAACTCGAAACGTTAAGCTCATACCGTACAAACAATGTTTAGAAAATCTCATCAAAAAGTTCAAGTCCATTGAATTTAGATATATTCCCAGGTTTCACAAAGTTGGCTAATGCTTTGGCCACACTAGTATCGATGCTTCCATACCTAGGTAATACCTACATTGACCCGTTGAAAATCCAAGTTAGGGATCAACATGGTTATTGCAATATAATTGCGGTGGAGGCAGATGGTGAGCCTTGGTATCACGACATCAAACAGTTTATAAAAGCTAGAGAATATCCACTGCGTGCTGATAGAGATCAAAAAAGAACTATTCGGCGACTCGCCAATGGGTTCCTCTTAAGTGGCGATATCTTATATAAAAGGACTTCGGATTTTAATTTATTACGATGTGTGAATACTCAAGAGGCGGAAACAATTATGAATGAGGTACTCAAAGGGGTATGTGTCCCACACATGAATGGTTACGTCCTAGCAAAAAAGATTATTCGGGCAGGATACTATTGGTTGACTATGGAGCGAGATTGCTTCCAATTTGTTCGCAAGTGCCATCAGTGCCAAATTCATAACGACTTGATTCACTCACCCCCTTTAGAGTTGCATCCTATGTCTTTTCCGTGGCCTTTTGTTACATGGGGAATAGACGTTATTGGTCCAATAGAGCCGAAAGCATCTAATGGTCATCGGTTTATTTTAGTTGCCATTAATTACTTTGCCAAGTGGGTAGAAGTTGTCATGTTCAAATCAGTTACCAAGAAAGCGGTGGTGGACTTTGTTCATTCCAACATCATATGTCGTTTTGGCATACCAAAAATCATTATTACAGACAATGCAATGAATCTCAATAGCCACTTGATGAAGGAAGTTTGTGAGCAATTTAAAATTGTTCATCGTCATTCAACCCCTTATCGTCCCAAATCAAATAGGTTTGTTGAAGCTGCGAATAAAAACATCAAGAAGATTCTTAGGAAAATGGTGCAAGGATCTAGACAGTGGCATGAGAAATTACCCTTCGCTCTCATGGGATATCGCACGATTGTTCGTACATCAGTCGGTGCAACTCCATACTTATTGGTTTACCGAACTGAGGCTGTCATACCCGCAGAAGTTGAAATCCCTTCTTTTCGAACCATTGTTGAAGCAGAAATTGAGGATACAAAATGGGTTAAATCTAGGTTAGAACAATTAGCACTGATAGAAGAAAAACGATTGACATCAATTTATTTTGGTCAATTATATCAGCAGAGGATGGCTCGGGCTTATAATCAGAAAGTACGCCCAAGAAATTTTGAAGTGGGTCAACTTGTTGTGAAACGTATCCTTCCCCACCAAGATGAGGCCAAGGGAAAGTTTGCTCCAAATTGGCAAGGCCCTTATGTTATTAAGAAAATTTTATCCAAAGGAGCTTTGCAATTGGCGGATATGGAGGGAAAGGCGATTGACATGATTGTCAATGCAGATTCGATCAAGAGATACTACATTTAGCACTCCTTGTCATTTTTATGATAAGAAGATTAAAATGTATCCTTTTTTGTCTCAAACACCACTGGTCTGGTGATTTTTAATAAAAGAAAAAAAATAAAAAAAAGAATTTTAAAAAAAATTGGAAAAAAAAACACACAAAAAGTTCATTGGACTACGTTTGACCTGATTCCTAAAAGGATACGTAGGCAGACCTTCATTGGGGTTCGGTCTAATCACTCAATAAAAAGATAATCATGTTCTTCAGTTCTCTAAAGGTTGAGACATTATGTAGGCGAACTATGGGAGAAAATGAAGAAGAGAGTTTTGTGAGTGAAAAATCTTACGGGCACTATAAGACGATGGTTAGTTGAGTGATAAAGATTAGAATGTCTTATTGGTGAAAAATCATGAAAGGCGCTACTGATCAAATGATGACATTTTGTCTTGACATGAGCGCAATCATGATAAAAGTCAAGGTTAGACTTAAAGGTGCAACATTGTTTCCTGAGATTCAGACAACTCGAAAAAGATCAAACGTTCAGTCCAAATGCATGTCATGTTTTAAAGTTGTCACGTACTTTTAGATAAGATTCTTTTCACTCATTTAAACATTTTCTTATTTATCTACTACTTCTAAAGACATAATTTTTCCTTTATAACCCTTTCATTGAGTTTTTATTTTTTTTCTTTCTCAGCATCAACTCGTGTCAAGTGAGAAAATAAAATTAAATCCACCAAATTGACTACGGTATTTCCAGTTGAATGTTGGGGACATGCACCATATTGACTAGGGCTGTGAACCTATCGAGAAAATAAATATCATAAATCGATACCGTGTGAAAATAGATAAAGCAAAAGAGTTGCTTGGGAACGAATGAACCACACAACATGCACAAAATGGTAATAAGTTAGAATGTCCATGAAAAGTATTTCAAGGAAAGATAAGGACTGTTTTTAAAACATCTTCAAGATATTCGAACAATCATCAATGGTATAAATCTCCCAATCGGGGCGGATCCAGAAGTCAAGCTTCACAAGATACTCGAAGTCATGAACCAACCACCCATTTAGAAAAATTAACAATACATTTCTTTAACTTGAAACAGGTATAAAGCAGAATCATGTAAATAGTTTGCGAGAGACAAACGCCACGATGGTAAGTTCTTGATTTCATACAATATGCATGATAAAATAATAATAACAATAAAAATGATTTTTTAATAGAATCTGGGGCGTTTTATTTTATTTTTAGTTTGTTCAATGTACAAATAAAAATAAAATAAAATAATGATGAATAATAATATTAATAATGATAATAATAATATAAGTGAAAAGAAGATATATATATATATATATATATAT
>NC_028647.1:42041497-42052293 GCF_001406875.1 Solanum pennellii
GTCTTCACAGGGCACAATAACCTCTGGTTGCATATAGGGCACAATAACCCCTATCCTATTTTTCATGTCTTTACAGGACACAATAACTCCTGATTGGATATAGGGCAAAATAACCCCTATCCTATGTTTTCATGTCTTCACAGGGCACAATAATCCCTGGTTGCATATAGGGCACAATAACCCCTATCCTATTTTTCATGTTTTCACAGGGCACAATAACCCCTGGTTGCATATAGGGCACAATAACCCCTATCTTATTTTTCATGTCTTCACAGGGCACAATAACCCCTGGTTGCATATAGGGCACAATAACCCCTATTTTATTTTTCATGTCTTCACAGGGCACAATAATCCCTGGATTCCATATAGGGCACAATAACCCTTATCATTTTTTTTATGTCTTCACAGGGTACAATAACCCCTGGTTGCACACAGGGCACAATAACCCCTATCATTTTTTTTATGTCTTCACAGGGCACAATAACCCCTGGTTGCATATAGGGCACAATAACCCCTATTTTATTTTTCATATCTTCAGAGGGCACAATAATCCCTGGATTGCATATAGGGCACAATAACCCTTATTTCATTTTTCATGTCTTCAGATGGCACAATAACCCCTGGATTGCATATAGAGCACAATAACCTCTATTTTATTTTTCATGTCTTCACAGAGCACAATAATCCCTGGTTGCATATAGGGCACAATAACCCCTATTTTATTTTTCATGTCTTCACATGGTACAATAACCCCTGGTTGCAATTTGGGTACAAAACTCCCTTTTTCTCTTATATTTTACATTTTGTAATGGCTACAAAAATATTATTTTTATTATTAGTATAGACTTTTATAGCTTTTGATCAATAACTCACAAAATTTCCGAGTGCAAACTAGGCAGAAAATTTTGTTTTGTGTGCAGGTTTATACATAGTACACAAATTTGCAGTTCAAAAATAAAAGAATTCATCCTTTCAAGAAAACAAGTTTTCGAGAATATCATGTGGAAGAACGTCAGTAGCTGAAGTCAAGTCATGAAGTTTCAAGTCTTGAACTCAGATGTCCAGAGCAAAGTTCAGAATCGATAAACCTACCAAAGAGGGTGAAGCAATATCCGAGAATTTAAAATGAAGACTTAGCACTATCGGAGTAGATAGGACTTCATATCTTTCCTTCTGCATTTTGTTTTTTTTTTTATGTAATAACTGGAGCTACGGACCGAAATCTCGACAGAACCTCACTCGACTACCTAACTCATTGGAACTACGCCTGATTCCTTATCATTAACTTAGGATAGGTAGTTTTCAAAAGTTAGGACACAGTCAAACCTCTTCTCTATTATAAATTTTTCACATTTTTGGCATAAGTATTTCAGTAAAAAATTAGTCACATTGTTCACGTCATTGCATGAAAACTCTTCGTGTTTCCAAGCAAAGAGGGGCATACTGTGAATACCTAATTTTTTACCAAAATATAAAGATTTAACACCAATTTTAAAAAAGTTATATTTAAAACATATAAAAATAAATAAATTGTAAATTACATTAATAATAAAAAGTTGTGAATTTATGGTATTTGTTTTAAATCATCAACTTTTAATTACTTTAAAAATAATGGTAGTATATATTAAGAAAAAGAAGAAAAAAATAAATAAATAAATAAAAAGAAGAATCCTAGATATTCAAATTACCTTCCCCTTATCTTAATTAACCTCAAACTCCCAAAAACTAATTTTCCTATTATTGTTATTTAGTAGGTTAATTATTTAATTATTTCTCAACCATTATTCCCTCAATAATATTTCAAATTAAATTCTAATTCCACTCTATTACGTTCCTTTTAATTAGCACCAGACTCTCAGCAAAAATAATTATAAAAGACACGTTCAGTTGAATATAAAAAAAGGAACAGAGATTGAAAGACGAGAGGAAAAAAAAAAGCAAGAGCAAAAATCAAGGAGAAGAAAAGTGAGTTATTCTTTTGAAATTTAGGTTAGAGTTAGAATTTTGTTCGTGGTTCCAATTCGTGGCTCATTAAAGTTAATACTTGTTTATTAATTTTGGAAATCAGTAGATCGTAGCAGTTATTTTAGAGGTGAATCAATAATACGAGGTAACTCTAAATTCTTGAATTCTTGTATGATTTTAATGAAATGCTTGTAAAAAAGTTTAATTCTAATTATATGAAATTCTTTTAATAGTGTGTTATTATTATTATTACGAAATATCATTTTTGTGATTGATGTTATGAGTTATTTTTAGAATTCGCAAAAGCTTAAGAAAACGTTGCCAGAGATTCTTATTGTTAAAAATAAATAAATAAATAATTTAAATATGCATCATGTATTATTATTATTATTATTATTATTATTATTATTATTATTATTATTATTATTATTATTATTATTATTATTATTATCATTATTATTATTATTATTATTATTATTATTATTATGCTTTTTAGATACACTTTGTAACTTATATCTCTTCATTATATTTAATTGATAAATTTGAATAGATTCGTATATCTTTCCGTTTAGTTTTTCACTTTAGAAGATTTTGTTGAATTTATTGTTGACTTGTTAGATTAGGATATAAAAATAATTAGTAAATGATTTTTTTTTATAAAAAATACTATCTAAGTAGAATTGTAAATTTCATTTAGAAATTCATGATAAAATAGTGATAATTACTATTAATAATTATAATAAAAAAAGTAAAATTTCTGAAATTATATAAAGAGAACAAAAGAATAAAAAAAAACAAGAAAGCATAAAAAAAAACGAAAGAAAAAAAGAAAAAATAGCAGAATTTTTTTTAAAAAAAAACAGAAACAGAAAATTAAAAAAAAAAAAAGAGAGTGAAAAAAAAACGTGAAAAAGTGAAGAGAAACAGAATGTTGTTAAAAAAATATAAAAAAAAATAAAAAGGGTAACTAAAAACGTGCAAAAGGAAAAAATGAAAAAAAAATTAAAATAAAAGAAAAATCTTTTTTTTTTAAAGAAATTGTCTTAATCTCTTTTGATTTTTTTTTTTTGCTAGAATTAATTATAAATTTCATAAAATTTACCTTCTATTTTAGATCAATTTTTTTTTTTAAAAATACAATTCTAAATTAACTTGAACTTTAAAAAAAATTTTCCTACACAAATTCTAATTCCTAACTATTAAACACCTATATAAATTCTACACATAATAACATTAATATATATATATATATATATATATATATATATACAAAAAATATAATAAATAAATAATAATAATAATAATAATATAAATAATAAATAATAAATAAATAAATAAATAAATATGAGTGTTTCAAATTTTCAATGGACACAAATCGAAAATAATAAAATAATTTTCAATGGATTTAAAATAAATAAGACGATTTTAAAAGGTTTAAAATAAATGAGAGAATAAAGTAAAAATAATTTTATTATTAAGTTAAATAATATAATATTCAAAATTAAGTCTAGTCATATCAAAGTCAATGAAGCGACCGTGCTAGAACCACGGGACTCGAGGGGTGCCTAACACCTTCCCCTCGGTCAACAGAATTCCTTACCCGGGTTTCTAGTTCGCAGACCAATAAAAATAGAGTCAAATTTTATGTTGATTAGGGATTTAAATAAGGTGACTTGGAACACCAAAACTCAATTTCAAGTGGCGACTATAAATAATAATTATCCCCCCTTTTCAAAACGTCACTTTAATTGGAAAAACTCTTTTTCTTTCAAACAATAAAAATTAAAAAAATATTGAGAAAAAAAGGAGCGTGACAAGTCTAGAGGACGATTGATTCCAAGGGTTCTAGATTTCGTCGGAGGAATGAAAATCCTATCATATACGAATACTTACATAAAAAGAAATAAAAAGTAAAAATAAAATAAAAAACAAAACAACCAATATTGCCGGTGCATCACTTTTAACAATGAGATTCTACAGATTGGGAGTTCTCTTCCCAATCTGTCCTATAGTTCGATCACAATTCAGGTCTATCATTAGTGGAATTGATTGTGGAATTGTGAAAAAAAATTGTGGAATTTAATACAATATACCATATCAAGTAAAATACTTCTCTATGTGATTTTTTGGGACATAAACTAAGTAATGTCGCAAAATCTCAAAAATAGATAAAGATTTATAAGGGAAAGAAATATTAAAGGCTATATAGAAAAAGCAAAATAAAATTAAAGGCTGCACCTTTATATTTTATTTTAGACCTTCTTCATGGGCGTACTTGTCTCGAGATTATTAACATTTATTCTTGCAAAGAATCTCTATTAAACAAAAATTTAAACCTCCAAGAAGAAGAAAATAATAACATCAAATTCCTTTTGTTGGCCCACAATAATTTTGTCTAAAATATATGGAATTAAAAATCCCAAATGGACTCATGATGGTGTTGGGTTTCATCCTCAAAATAATCGGTGGGACAAGTGTATTCTCTGACAGGTAATAGAGCCCCGGCTAACTCCATCCACATTTTGGGTGAGTCCAAAGGGGATTCATTAATCGCCTGAATTTGACTCGGTGAGAGACCTACTCTCACCGGGCCTACACCACATTCCTCGGGATGATCATCAATTGAAGGTTTGAACCTCATTGCCGCTTCATGAGCTGCCATTTGTACATCTTCAGGTCTTGAACTTGAGGGTTTTGGGAATGTATGGATTAATTCAGGGAAATTGAGCCTTAAGTTTGGTCTCTCACCTTTTAGATGAAATGCAGCAACATCATAAGCAGCAGCAGCCATTTCTGCTTTCTCATAACTCCCCAACCATATTCGTGTTTTCTTTCCTGGTTCGCGTATCTCAGACACCCATTTCCCCCATTTTCTCTTCCTTACTCCTCTATACACGTCCATATTATTCTTACTTTCTTGATCGTTTTCCATTTTAAATTTGTCATTCAAGAAATAATATGGAAGTGAAATTTGAGGGAAGTAGAATATATATAGTCGAATTATTGATGAGTAAGTAGGAATGGGTACTTAAAAGTGAGGTTCCACGTAGTTGCATGTAAGTGGATTAAAGTTGTATGACAGAATGAAGCAAAAAACGCTCTTTTTGATTTTCCATGTATCTCCGTGTGTTTGATTTGGACGCCTATGATTGACCAATATATATATATACACTCTATGTATATACACTCTATGTGAAATATTTCACTTTTCGAAGTCAAATAGTTTAGGTTTGATAGAAAATTTACTCATGAAATTTTTAATTTTAAAAATAAAATTTATAATATTTATAAACTACATTAAAAGTACAATAAGTCTCAATAATTGAGAGTTCAAAATATTTAAAAAGATATAGGAAAAATTTACAATCAAAAATAGACTTTTTTGAATCTCGAGAAATATGTCACATAAATTGGGACATAGAGAGAAATATATTCTCTCTGTTTCAAAAAGAATGTCTCAGTTTCATTTTTAATCTACTTAAAAAGAATTATAGCTTTCCTTTTTTTGCAACAGTCAAAATTTAATTTTTCACTTGACATGTTTAAGGTTATAACATTAAATGGCATTTTGATACATTTGATATAACTTTAATTTAGAATAATAAATTTAAAAAAAAAATTCTTTCTTTTTTAAACTATGTTCCAAGTCAAACTAGTTAATTTTTTTTACACGATAAATTATATATATGATGTGACGTGTTAATATACTTGTGTGTGTTTTTCCTTTAGCCATTTTTTAATTTGAATAATGTGATATATGGACCTCGTGGTCCACGTACATATATATTGATTCTTAAAGTATTAACTAATAGGCTTGGGTAGCTCAATTTCAAAAGGTCAAAGTAGATTTTGGTGTTGACAAAAAATTTCGCAAAGACAGACAAATTGTGCATGATCAGGTGGTGAAATGTGGATTTTCAGAGAACTTAATTAATGTGAACAACTTATAAATTTTTTTCTTACCTAGATACAAGATGTCATGCTCAATATACGTTACTTTCTTAATTTTAAAATAATTGAATTGATAAGTGTATTAAGTAAGAAAGAATATTTAGAACATTTAGTAAACATCACTTTCCGCTTTTACCCGTTTATTTATTTTTAAAATATTTTTAAAAATATATATAATTCAAAGTAAAATCATAAATAGAAGCAATTAACTCTCTTGAAATTCTCTCCTAAAAGAAAATATGGAGTCAATTCCCTAAATGATCACCTAAGTTGAGGAAATTATCGTGAAATATCATTTATGTTTCATTTATGACTAAAATATCATCCAACTATCACTATTTTGCTTCAAATATACTAGACATTTCAAAAATATCACTCTCTCCTAGTTGACATGGCATGTCATTAAAATCTTTTTTTAATAATAGACTAATTTAATTCATTAAACTCATTTAACTAAAATAATGATCATATCATTTTTCATTAATTTATTAATTTATTAAGAATAAATTTTCATACTCAAAATCTTTTATCATAATTAATTTATTTACTTTTTTATGTTATCCAGAATACGTTTTTAAAACAATAATCTCATCAATTTTTAATATTTATATACACTTACATTTAAAAAACATTGATTTACAAATTACTCATGAACGTTAATTTACTTTAATTAATCATAAATTGTATAATGAATCAATAATATTAAAGGTTGATTAATTATTAAAAAAATAACTTTTTTTGTGCTTTTAAATCCATATATATTTACAATATCGTTTTTAAAGAAAATAGTAAGTGAATAATATTATATTTTTTATCCCTTAGAAATACTAAATACCTTAAAAGTCTTCTTAAATTTTAGTTGATACGCACGGTCATTAAATCATCATTTTGAAAAATAATACTTATGAACACATATGTTCACTTACTATTTTCTTTTTAAAATCAATATTATAAGTATATATGGATTTCAAAGCACCCAAATAATTATTTTTTTAATAATTAATCGACCTTTAATATTATTGATTTATTATACAACTTATGATTGATTGATGTAAATTAGCATTCATGAATGATTTGTACATCATATTTTTTTGAATGTAAGTGTTTATAAGTATTCAAAATTGATAAAATTATAGTACATTTTAAAAATGTATTCTTCATAACCTAACAAAATAAAAAGTTTAATTATGATAAAAGATTTTAAGTATGAAAATTTATTCTTAATAAACTGATAAAAAAATTAAAAAATAATATGATCATTATTGTAGTTGAATAAGTTCAATGAATTAAATTAGTCTATTATTTAAAAAAATTGATGACATGTCATGTCTACTAGGAGAGAGTGATGATTTTGGAATCAATTCCCTAAATGGTCACCCAAGTTAAGAGAATTGCCTTGAAATATTATTTATGTTTCATTTAGGACCAAAATATCACTCAAGTATCACTATTTTCCTCTAAATATACTTGGCACTTTAAAATCATCACTCTCTCCTACTTGGTATGACATGTCATTAAAGTCTTTTTTAATAATAGACTAATTTAATTCATTGTACCTATTTAACTAAAAAGATTTTAATGACATGTCATGCCAACTGGGAGAGAGTGATATTTTTGAAGTGTCAAGTATATTTGAAGGAAAATAGTGATAGTTAAATAATATTTTGGTCTTAAATGAAAAATAAATGATATTTCAAGGCAATTCTTTTTATTAACTTGGGTGACCATTTAGGAAATTGACTCAAAAATATGAGAGGTAAAATGGAATAAACTTTTTATTAACCCTCTTGAACTTTGAACAGTTCATTTATTTTAAAGTATGAAAAAAAAAGGTCAATAATTCACTTATTTTAAAATGAAAGGAGTATTTTATTTGTCTTACGCTATGTGGCATTGGTGAACTTACAAAAGTCAATTAAAACTTTATGTGATTTTTAAATATTTTAAATTATTAATTGTTGTGATTCATAATACTTTTAATATAATTTATGAATAATATATGTTACTCCCTTTGTTCTAATTATGTGACACATATAAAATTTTGAGAGTCAATAATTTTTTAATACATATTTTAAATTTTATTATTATTATTATTATTATTATTTATAGTACTATTTTTCATAATTTTTAAATACATAACTAATAAAAAGAAAAATAAAATAAATAAATTAAAACAGAAAAATACTAAATAAAAATAAAAAAAGGAGAAATCAGCCCGACTGACCCTAACCTGCTCGATTCCCTCTTTTCTTTTTTTAAGTATGATAATTAATATAAATTAAATTTCTTCTTTACTGATTTGAGGGCATTCCCCACCTGAATAGCCGTTGGTCATGACGTGCCTCAGGATTGTCCCCGTCTCCCTTATCATGTACTTCCTTCTTCTAATATAAAGTAATATTTTATTCTCCATCTCCTTGTATTTTTTCCTTGTCCCAATTATTAAAGATAATCTTTTCTTCTTTTTATTCATTTTAATTAATTCGATATGTATAAGATTTATCCTTATTATTAAATAGCTGTATAAAGTATTAGTAGTAAAATTAATCGAATTTTCAAAAAATGATTGTTAAAATAATATTATAAAATAAAATCCTAATATATAAATATTGCCTCCATTCTGATATAAGTTTCACTACCAATTTTTTTATGCTAAAATAATTGTCACCTTAGAAATGAAGACAAAACTAATATAATTTTCCAAATATATCTTTATATTTATCTTCTTAAAAATATCCAATTTTGAAAAGGGATTTACCAAATAGGGGTAATTTATTAAACTACGTATTGTAGTTATAATTTTTTGGTTAACATAATTTTTCTAAATTGATACTTAAAGTCTGTCTCTGTCTGACATTGTTATTGGGAGGTTAAAAATGTTTTTTTTTATAAATTTTTTTTTTTTATAAAAATACATTTTTTTGAAAAATCAAGTGCTTGAAAAATCCTTCAAACTGCTTTTAAATGGTAGTAGAAATAGTTTTTGTACTGTTGGAAAAAAGCTAAAAATTTCTATTTTTTGAAAAAAAACAAGAAGTAAAAGCAGAAAAGTATTTTCTTAAAGACTAAAATATTTCTTCGATATATGTTTTTACCAACATATTCCTTATTAATTAATTAGCACATCTTTAGGTTGGTTAAGTTTCATTCAAGAATTTTATTATTATATGATAAATTTTTTATTTTATTTTATGTTTACATATTATTGTTTTATATTTTATATATTATTTTACGTTTTATTTTGCAGAACTAGAAATGATGGTTACAATCATATTTTTGTAGGGTTTAAAATATGTAGGACTTTATTAATTTTGTAGTTTATTTTTCGCATGTAGTGATTTAATATATGGATTAGTTTTTTTTTTTTTTGATATTCTTAATTATATTTAAATCATCATGTTGAATTTATATTAATATTTAATTTAGTGTTGATTAGTTTATTTATTTATGCATAATATAAATTGAAAATTTTAATATGCACATTTTGATTTAATTTGAACAAAATTTTAAATATATATGTAACTGATCTTTAAAAGTGTTTCTCTCGATAAAATAATCTTAGTAGTACAGTACATTGATACTTCTCATTTGTCATAATTTGATACTCAAAAATATTTTTAGAAATAGTTAATCAAACATGATTTGCTTATCTAAGGCACTTTTCAATTGAATTTATCCAGACATATATTGTTTATTTTTCAAAAGCTCTTTTCTAAAAGCGTCATTTAAAAAAAAATATTTCTAGTAATAAGTCATTTTTAGCAGTAATGCCAGACAAACTCTTATTCCAAAACAAAAGGAGTAATTTCCAAGGGGTCGGTCAATTCAATAAGAATTTATATATAATAATAAAAAAAAGAAACATGGACAAGATAATGTGACACACTCTATGACATTCATTTGAATTTTTTTTCTTTTTTTCTTGGCCTTTTTTCATATTTAATTTAATTGTTGTATTATAAAAGTAAATTACTTAATTTATTACAAATAAACATTTTATTATGGTTGAACATTTAAAAGTCCCTCGGACAAGGAAAGAAGGGGCTTTTGATCGAGATGGGTAGAAGAAGCACAACAAAAACTCTTCACACATTTTTTTTTATTTGTTTGCCTTACTTTAAACCATACAATGTAATATTATTTAATTTGTAAGTATTTTTCTCTTTGATATTTAATTTATTCAAGAGGAGTTATTACCTATGACTTACACCTCTTTAATTTTTATTTTAATAATGTTTATAACTCCCATATTTTTATGTCCATAACATCCAAACTTAAATTTGTAAGTTTACATTGTCTTATGATATTTCATTATTTTTCCTATAAATTCATATTTATTTTCATGAAGATTCACATTCATGATTATCCTTTATCTTCTTCATCATATTCATTTGAGAATGTACTAACAAGTAACAAAAAAAGGAGTACAAGAAGGTAAAAAATATTTAATTCATTCTCAAGTTTTTTTTTTTATATCCTCTATTTTACCTATATAAATTCATATTTAGTTTCATGAGTGTTCACACTCAAGATTATTAATGCTCTTCATCAATATAATTTTTGGTGACATGTATCAAAAAAAGTGCATGAAAGTAAGATATATTCTATTCTTATGTTTTTTTTATATTTATTTTCATTTACTTTGGCATGCTTTCTTAATATTTTATTTCTGTATGTATTATCATTCACTAAGCAAGTCTGATAAAATAAATGACCTTTTTATAATGATTAATGTCTTGGCAGTATATAATTGTCCTTTCTAATAATCAGTTTTCAAGATATAATGTATTTTAATTATAATATTTGTAAGTAGATTTCAAGAGATAATTATTGTATAGTATTGTTAGTACTATTGAAAAATTAATATATATATATATATA
>NC_028647.1:42053186-42080686 GCF_001406875.1 Solanum pennellii
GGTTTTACTTGCAAAGGAAGATAGTAGAAGGAAAAAAAGAAGAATAATTAGAGACTATTTTTGCTAGATTTTTTTTTCTTTGACTTGTATTAGTTACTTAGCTTCTTTTTGCTTTAAAAAAATGGTTTGTATAAATAGTGTTGTTATATGTTTGTCAATGCTTATTATTTGGTCCTTAGCATTCTACCTTTTTTTTTAAAATTATGAAACACAATTAATATAATTATCTACTTTAAACAACAAAAAAATTATGATGATTTGTTTTTTCATTTTTATTATACTCGCAAAAAGTAATTGTAAAATAGAATATTAATTTCATGATGCCATTTTTTTTACATATGTAACAATATATTTTGTCGCTGTTCTTTTTTTGTTTGAAATATATTTATAATGTTAATGGAGTAACCGATTATTATATTTATTTTTTTTGGTTTATTTTTTGTATTTCCAGCGTATTAATTCTATTTTGAAGTGAAAATTCAAGACCTGAATTGTGAGTCACAGGCTAAGACTCCAACAGGACATGACTTATTTTGATTTATTCATTTTACAAATAAAATCAATGAATAATTATCAATGTATTCGATGTCTGGTAAAATCGCATATTTAAATTATTTATAACTCATGTCTCTTCATCTTACTTGTAGCTTTATGATCATAAATATCGTCCATAATTATTCGATGTTTCATTTTTCATAATTCCTATAAAAATATAATTAGTGTTTATAAAATTGTAATAAACAAATTTAATATTAATAAAAAAATTAAAATATTTTTTTACGAAATCAAAATTTGTAATAGAAAATAGTACTCTTACAAAAGATAGAAAAAATTAAAATATATGTAATATTTTTAATATAATACAATATATTGTTATTTCAAAAATGAGAAAACGTTTTATATCACAAGAAATATCAATATTAATTATCTTATATATAAGAGATTAACAAAAATATAATATTACATATCATTATCTTGTAAATATTTTATATAGTCGTACAGAGCGCTGATGATTTCACTAGCAAAAATCAACATAAAGAATTCTATCTTATTCATCGTATATTTATTGCTACTTGTCTACAACGACTTTGCATTCCACTTCAAAAATAATAAATGAAGATTATTTTAATCATAGAATTCATATTAATTAATGTATGATTTCAATAAACTTGAAAATACGAAACTAATATTAAGGATAAATGTTATTTTCTCTCTATCTCTCTTAATATGCTAATTTAAATAGGGAAAAAGGAAAAATATACCCCTGAACTATCGTGAATAGTATATAAATTCCCTTCGTCATACTTTACATTCATTAATACCCTTGCCGTCCAAAATACAGTGCACATTTGCCCCTCCCAATAACAGAAAAGTTATATGGTACATGTGGTGCAATCCTACAACTCTACCCAATTTGATCAATTATTTAACCCAAAAATCATTTAACCCACCCACTTTACTTATTACCCACAGAAATAAACCCACATCGGTTCCATGATTATGACTTTACCCTACTGGTTATCATGGTTCAAAAGGTAAATTCATAATCATAGAATTGATTTTCAATTTCTGAATGTCACATTTTTCTTGCAGGCAATGACTATGATGGGTCTTTATGATAATGCTTAATGGTTATCATGGTTCACATGGGAGGGATTCATCACACTTCTCTCTTCTCTTCTCACAGTTCTCTTCGGCATGATGTTTCAATTTTATTTTTTCTTAAACAACAACTTTGCGGTTGTGTTTCTTTTGTTTTTCCTTCTTCCAACTTAATATGGTTCGTCTCCGCCGTTCAACTCAACACTTTCAGCAATTACAATCTACATTCATTTGCAACTTCTAATGAGGCTAAATTACTTGAATATTTTTGTCCACTGAGATAGAATTTATATACCAACTATATTAAATCTTTAATTTTCGACAATCAACGCCAGCAAAAGTTAATTCAGTCACCGTCTTCTCATATCAATCAAAATTTATGAGATCTAATCGACATATTCTCGCAAGAATCTGTTGACCCACTTGCTATTCCTAATGTTTCACTCACTTCCTCCACTAATTTTTGCCTCTTTTGCCCCTACACTTCTCTTCTCTTCATGTTTTTTTTATGATTGTTGTTGTTGCTATGCTGGTAGTGGTGTTTTGCGATTGCCACTAGGGATTGGTGCTTGGCCTCATGGTTGAGTAAATATGATTCTAAAATTACTGATCCACAAATTATTGGATTTTGAAACTTATGGTGTAAACTCAACTTTTAATGAGTATGGAATATTAATCAAAATTTATCATCTTTGATGGGTAGAGAAGATGAATTAAAAGAAAATGGGTTTATTTGAGTGGGAAATGGATAAATTAGGTCAGTTAAAAGGGTAATGTGGCAGGTAGTTGAATTCTAAGATAAATAATGGGAAAAGGAACGGATTTATGCCCGAATTTTAATAAATGGTACGTCTATACCTTCTGTTATACTTTGCGTCCACATAAGCCCGTGTTGTCCAATTATAGGTACACATACCCTTCTCACTAACGAACTCCTAACTTTTTACACGTGTTTTAATCTTATTGAACTACCCGTTTGACCCCTTTTTTGATCCATAGACCAACTATTTGCCCCATAACCCAATACACATTCAATTTCCTATAATATAAATCCTAATTAAAAAACTCAAATTAACAGATCCCCAAATATTTATGCATTCTCACCACGACCTCTACCCATTCCACCATCCTTTCTCATGTTTCCTCTACCACCACCTCGAGGACGACTAAATTCACCACCTCTTTGTTGACTGTCAAATTTTCAAGGTAAAGTTACAAATGTTATTCACGACGAGGACATAATATCCACACTAGAAAATAGCTGAAATTGAAGAAATAAGACCAAAAGTAATATCCATATCAAATTAAAACAAAACTTCATTGATATGGTGTACATCCACCAGTTGCCACACGTCTTGAAAATACCATCATTATAATGCTAAAAATCTGGATGAGAAAACTGTTTCTGCCATAAGAATAACTGTGGCGGTAGTGGCAGAATTAAAATTTGGGACTTTTAATTAGGATTCCTTTTTAGAAGAAAATTGGGTGAATATTAGGTTATGGGGTGGATAATTGGTTTATGGTTTAAAAAAAGGGTCAAATGGGTAGTTCAATAGGATTAAGACACGTGTAAAACATTAGTGGTCCGTTAGTTAGAGGGGTATATGTGTACCTATAATTGGACGGCAGGGGCTTATGTGGACGCAAAGTATAACGGAGGGTATAGACGTAACATTTATTAAAGTTCGGGGATAAATCCGTCTATTTTTCCATAAATAATTGATTAAATCTGGTAGGACAGTAGGATTGTGCCACATGTACCACATAACTTTTCTGTTAGTGGGAGGGGCAAATGTGCACTGAATTTTGGATGGTAGGGGTAATAATGAACGTAAAGTATGACGAATGATATTTATATACCATTAACAATAGTTCGGGAATATATTTATCCTTTTTTCCATTTAAATATACTAGTAAAAGTAAGACTATCTTTTTTAGTATTATGAATACTTTCACCAACGAGTATTCTTGAACTTAATTATTATATAATATTTTATACAAGAATCTTTTATTATATTTCAAATATACTTATCTACCGTGGCGGAGTTAAAAAATTCATAAAGGATGTTCAGACTTTAAAAGAGTGAATTTTTTAGCGACGTGGTTGCACAATTTTTTTAAAAGTAAATTGCTGGAACTTTTTTCATAATTTAAAATAAGTAAACTTTTATTGTTCAAGAGAATTGTTAGGCTCTTAAAAGAGCACGCTAACCATTGGATCAAAGTCTTTTGTTGTATTTAAGAGTGTTCATTTATTTATATATCACATAATAATTTTTTTTTTATCTATATAACGTTCTAATTTTTCGACGAAGAGCGTTGGGCTAATCATCCTTCGTCAACTGTAACTCCTCCCCTGCTTAATCTTTTTCAGTTAGCTAGTGAAGTGTTACTGAAATAAGATGTTTTTAAAGAGATAAATGGTACTCTCCTTACTTTTTCTATTAAGGAATTGTTAAAATATTTTTTTTATAGTTTAAAATAGGTGATTTTTTCAAGGTTAAAGAAATTATTGGGAATTATTTTTTATATATATATATATATCTATCCTTTGTTTTAATTAGGTTTTATCCACTTTATATTTTCAAAAAAAATAGTTCAGATCTAATAAAAAAAGTAATAGAGGAAAATAACCTTTAACTATTGTCTTTAAATGTTTTCTTTAAGGGATGTATTATACCCAAAAATTCATTTTATATAAACTAGAGGAAAACTATTTAGGTAAATAGCTAATAATTAAGGTTACTTTGCACTTTTACTTTTTTTAGTATTTCTAAACTATTCTTCTAGAAAATATAAAGGCATAATGCATAAACATAATCTTTAACTTGACGTTAGTTGAGAATATGATTTTTAACTTTGGTTGCACACAAGTAGACACTTAAACTTGTATAAAATTGAACAAATGGACACGTCTTCCTACATGACACCCTACATTGCAATTGTGTCCTACATGGCGTCTACATGTATTGTGTCATGTAGGACACTTGTGTCAACTTGTTCAATTTTGTACAAGTTTAAGTGCCTACTTGTACAGATTCAAAATTGGAGGGCATAGTTGTTTGCTGAAGACATGTTAAGGATCATGTTTATATATTATGTCAAATATAAATTAATTGAAACTTCTTTGAAATGAATCATAAATATATGTGAGAAATTCCCTGTAATAAAGATTAATAAAACCTAATTCTTAGCTTTGTGTAAATATATAATTGATGAAAATATTATTTTTTTTAAAAAAATAATAGAGTCACAACCAACAACAATTGTGTGAGGTTACACTCAAATTTTGACACTTGGATAAGTAAGTCCATTTGCGCATTTTACCTCCAACAGAGCACAAATAATAACTTATTATAAATTTTTTATGTGCAACCATGAAGGTTTAAGAACAAGGCATGTACATTACATTGTGAAAAGAAGCGAAAATTTTGAAAATTGAAGAAAAAATAAGGTTGAAGCTCTCAATAGTCACTCGGTGATTCGCCGAGTGAACATCTAGCTCGCAAAAAGATCTAACGAGTTGGCTCATTAGCTAATCCAACTCGGCTAACTCAAGAGCAAAATTACACATTGTGAAACCGATTCAGCGAGCTCGACTTATCTCGCCTAAATGAAGAGAACAAGTGGAGAATGAAGTCAAGTCCAATCGGCGATAAAGGACCAAACATCGAGTCGCCGAAGTCAAACGACGAATCGCGGAACCGGTGTGTTCCATTTAAGTACCATTTGAGCCTAAACTATTTGTGGGCGAAACCAAAAGAAATTCTCTCGAACCAAATTGCCCTTACCTTCTCAAAATAATATCCCTTCTGAAGCATTGTTATGTTTGAATAACCACCTTAGGTTAAAATCTTAAGTTGGGGAGTGTGGAAAGGAAAGAGAAATGAAAGACAAGTGAAGGGCTAAACATTAGTTGATGTTGATAGTGGAGAACTGAAATTCATACGCAATAAGGAAGAGGTAAGCTTTAAAATTTGCAGGTCAATAAAACAACCTCAAGACATGAATGTTGTGTTCGAAATAGCGGCCTTTGATGAAGGAGAAATGGGAGTGAGTATTGAGGAAAGGCTGGCTGTCGAAACATTATAAACTGTGTTAATGAATTTTGAAGCGGATTTCTAGACTCATTATGTGGAGAACATGAATTCTTTAAAGGGCATGGGAGCACACTCTTATTCTCCAAAGAAACTGGACCTGGATCTTAAAAACAAACCAAGTCCTCCAGCAAAACCATCCATTGAGGAGCTGCCTGTGCTGTAACTGAAATAATTACCCGGTCACCAGAGGTATGTATTTTTGGTTACTAACAACACTTTTCCTGTGATCTTGGATGAAAATATGAATGATGAACAGCTAGAAGCTGCGATTAAAGTGCTAATAAGGTATAAAAGGGCAATGGGTGGACCATTGATGACATCATTAGGATACCCTGAGTATATGCACTCATAAGATCTATCTTGAGGAGGACCGGAGCCCAGTAATTGAGCAAGAGCAAGTTAAATCCATCAATGCAAGAGGTAGTAAAAAAGGAGACCATCAAATGGTTAGATGTTGGGGTTGTGTACCCCATTTATGACTGTCATTGAGTCAACCTAGTGAAATGTGTACCCAAAAAGGGTGGTATGAAATTAGTTGCCAATGAAATAAACGAATTGATCCCGCAGAGACCAGTTGGATAGTGAGTGTGCATGGACCACAAAAATCTGATCAAGCGGATCTCGAAGGATCACTTCCCAATGCAATTCATCGAACTGGAAACGGGTGGTACCGTTTCTTAGACGGATACTCTGGGTAAAACTAGATATCAATTTCTCTTGAAGATCACCAAAATACCACGTTTACATGTCCTTATGGCACCTTTTCATTTAAACACATACCATTCAGACTATGTAATGCACCAACAACTTTCCAGAGGTGTATGGTGTTGGTTTGAATAGGGGGTCGCCCTTTTTTTGGTTGAAGTAGCCACGACTTTGGTCGTAGTCAGTTTAGCCCCATAAACCCAGTCCACTTGCATTGCTCATGTGTCCAGGGGATAAATCCTATTTGAAATTCTATCTTCTGGATATGGTAGAGGACACTCTTGAGCTATATCATGGACGAATTTTCGGTAATAGGTGACACTTTTGATTTTTTTTAATCTTACCAGGGCTTCACAGAAATATGAGGAGACCAATCTAGTGCTGAACTAAGAGAAGTTCCATATCATAAAAGAAGTGCCAGATCATGGTCAAGAAAGGTATAGTCCTCAGGTACAAGGTATCTCAAAAGGGATTAGAGGTAGACAAAAATAAAATTGAGGTAATTGAAAAGTTTCCTCCACCTATATGTGTGAAAGGTATTTGAAGCTTTTTAGGACATGCCGGATTTTATAGGCACTTCATCAAGGACTTATCAAAAATTTCACATCCCTTGTGCAAGCTTTTGGAGAAGGAGGTGAAATTTTCTTTTGATGAGGCATGAAAAAAAGCTTTTGAATGACTAAAGGAGAAGTTGATTTATGCCCTAGTGATCAATGACGTAGATTGGGCTTAACCATTTGAGATAATATGCGATGCTAGTGGTAGTGCCTTAGGAGTTGTGTTGGTAGAAGCGCAATAAGATGTTCCATCCAATCTACTATGCCAAAATATCACTAAATAGAGCACAACGAAACTACACAGTCATTGAATAGTAACTACTTTGTGTGGTATATGCCTTTGTGAAATTCAAGGCCTACTTGTTGGGTACTAGAGTGACAGTCCACACAAATCATGCAACTCTGAGATATCTCATCACAAATAAATATGCAAAGTCAAGATTGATAAAATGGATTTTGCTGCTTCAGGAGTTTGATTTTGAGGTTATGAATAGGAGATGTTGTGAAAACCAGGTGGCTGATCACCTGTATAGGTTGGATGCTAAAAATAAAAAGTTACTTGAGCTAGAAATCAATGACTCGTTCCCAGATGAGCAGGTATTAGCTGCAAATCTTGATCTCACTCCTTGGTTTGCTTACTTTTCTAACTTTCTTGTGAGTGATTTGATGCACGAGGGGCTAAAATTTAAGTAAAGAAATAAGTTCCTACTTGATGTGGGTAAGTATTTTTGGTATGAACCCTATTTGTACAGGGTGGGTGCTGATAATATCATCAAGTGATGCATCCCCGAGGTTGAGATGCTACATATTTTAGAGGCCTATCACTCCTCCAGTGGGTGGCCATCAAAGAGTCGCTCGAACAGCCCACAAGGTACTTTAGAGTGGGTACTACTATCCTAAAATTCATTAGGGTGCAATGGATATAATGAAGAATTGTGATGTATGCTAGCGACAAGGATCCATCTCTCGTCTCCACAAACTACCAGTGACAACCATTTTATAGGTGGAGCTATTTGATGTGTGGGGAGTTAATTTCATGGTCACATTTGTGAGATCATACGGGAAAAAGTACATATTTGTGGTAGTGGACTATGTGTCCAAATTTGTCAAGGCAGTTGCTCTGCCTGAGAATGATGGCAAAAAATGTTTCTGGGTTTTTGAAGAAGAACATTTTCTCAAGGTTTGGCACACCCAAAGCTATTATCAATGAAAGTGGTTACCATTTTTGCAATAAGGTATTCGGTGATCTTCTGTCCAAATATAGGGTTAAACAACACAAGGTGGAAACACCTTATCACCCGTAGACCAATGGCTAAATCGAGGTATCAAATAGGGAAATAAAGGTTATTCTTGCAAAAACAATGAATGCCAACATGATACATGGGGAAATAAAGTTAGATGATTCTCTATGGGAATATCAAACCTCTTTCAAGATGCCTATTGGTATGTCTCCCTATCAATTGGTTTTTGGGAAGGCATGTCATTTGCCAATTGATCTTGAGCATAAAGTATTATGGGCTTTGAAGAAGCTGAACCTTAGTTGGAGTGAAACTACAAACCTGAGACTGGATTATACAATGAGATGGATAAGTTATGCTTGAGAGCATATGATATGTCTGCACTGTACAAGGATAGGATGAAGCTATATCATGATAAACATATTGAGAAAAAAACCTTCAGTCCTGGTGACTTGGTGTTACTTTAAACTCCAAGTGACTATTTGAGATCCAAATAGTCTGGATCTTTTATGGTAACTCTGGAATTTCTATAGGGTGCTAACAATATAGAAAATGAAAAGGGTGAGGGGTTCAAGGCAAATGGTCAACGAATCAAGCCATACTTAAGAGTTTCTGAAGAAGTGTAAATTGTGGAGGAATGTATGCCTGATGAAGTCTGAGTAATAAAGTATCTAACATCGCGCAACGACGTTAAATAGTGCTCTGCTTGGAAGGCAACCCAAGATTGTAATAGTAATAGGTAGTTTACTTCTTCTCATTTTTCTTTGTTTATATAGAGTCACTGGGTGTTGATGTGTGCGGGAAGGACTTGAAAAAAGAAAAGAAAAACTCGGTACAGGAATCCCTTCACGGGCAGTCGGACGGGCCATGGTTGCCTTGATGGGCAACTTCACGGCCCCTCACAAGAACCAACATTATATGGGAGCTTCTGGAATTGCAATAAAATGGTTCACAGAAGGGTTCAAGTCTGTCACACTTTATATGGATCACCTAGCCTCTCCTGAACCTCATGTAAGTTTTCCTTTCTTAGTTTGTTCATGGAAGCCTTTATGGATTGTAATGACCTTCATGAGCGACTTCACGGTCCGCCATCTCTGACCCAACATTACTAAAACCCGACCCAACCCGCGTGTGGATAGGAATTGAATTAAAACTTTATAATCCATCCTAAGGCTAAGGCTTAGTTTCTTTCCCTTTACTCTCCTATATAACGATTCTTAAGGGTATAAATAAAAGGGTTCTTAATATCTATAATTTCCATTCTTTATAAGCGATTCAAAACCCTAGTAATTGGCTGTCAAGTCATTGAAGTGTTGTTCATTATTTCTCTTTGTGGGCAAAAAATTTTGATGTTATTCGAAGTAAGTTTCCTCATTCACTTGTTATAAGTTTAATCTTATCTACAAACAAGTTAAACCTACTTCTATTTGATTGAATTTGAGAATTATTGTGATAAATGATCTTTGATGATATTTACTTATGAGGGTTTGATGAATTATTGTGAGTTGGATTAAAATTGGGTAAATTTGATGGGATTTGTGTATGGGTATGATTAAGTTGGGGTAATTAGTGTTAAATGTGGACATTAGTGTGAAGTTCAGCCCACGTTGCATATAAGAAAGCATCACCATGTGTATTTTGCAATTTAAATTATGGAAAGTGAGGATGTGAAATCATTTACATGTGGGTACGCTTGAATTTGGTATGAGGTGGTTGTATTTGAATGATTAAGGTTGAATAGTAATATAAATGTGCTAAATTGTCGTGTGATGCTATGATTGTGTGATGAAGATGGGTTAAATTTGGCATATGGTGTTTTTGAAAGAAGTGGATTACTGGCAAAGTGCTAAGTGTAAGTCCACCATGGGCTTCACGGACCGTAGCGCCAACCACGGATCGTGAAACCCCTCGTGGACCACACTTGCCAAATAGGGGTCACGATGATCATCACGGGATCGTGGTTCATTCCACGGACCGTGAAGCCATCCGTGATCCATTCCAGTACAGTGAATCCCAAATTCAAGTGACTAACTCCTATTCACGAGAGTCTTCACGGATCGTGGTACCTACCATGACCCGTCTTGGCTCCCATATAAATTAAGTTTTTTTGTACCTTTAATTGTGTTTCTACATTTCGATTCTGTGGCCCTTCCTAGTGATAGATTGGGTGAAGAGATTCTTAAGGTAAGGTGCCACGTTGTAATTACACAAGGGATGTCTAAGTACCTGATAATGTGTCATTTCACTAATACGCGTACTTATTGATTTCTGTATTATTAAGGCACGATGGCTCCCCGGAGAAATTCCACAGCCCCATATTCTTCACCCACTTTTTCTCAATTGAAAGGTAATTACGCTACAGAGTCTAGTTATTTTAAGGTTCAGATACAACCATTGAAGATCACCCACATCGATATACTAAATCACATACAACTAGGGTCATTCTACAGAAAACCCCTTCACAGTTTGAAGAGAAGGGCAGTAGATCCGTTAGTGGTGCGGAATCGAGTAGAAAGTCTGATAATGGTTTCGGAGGTAGTGCAGAGTCTGCTAATAACTCTCAGGAAATTGCAACTACACCTCCACCTGTGGTAGGTAAAGCTAAAACTAGAGCACATGAAGAGGTATGTGTTGTAGATGTGGAGGAGGACATTACCACCGATGATACAATGGTACAATATGTTCACTTCCATGAATTCGATCCTACGGCGAGACAACAACTGATTTTCTGTTTTTGTTCTATGTGGACTGTTAATAGGTCCAAAGATTTCTCCAAGAATGGAATTGTGAATAAGTTGGGTGGTTTAAGAATAGACCAATCATGCCTAAGACTAGAATGGTGGCGGCGGATATCAAATCATTCCGTGATATTTATTGGATATTTCATATGCATCAGTTTGAATGGATGAAAAATGCACCTGGAGAATTTTCTAGCCACTTAATCAGAGAGTTTTATGCTTTATATGCAACCATATTTATGAAATTTGCGACTACTAAAAGTGGGGTAGAAGGACATTTCTTGTACCTTAGGAACACTTGACTCAATTATGGTTCGAGGCACATCCGTGAATATCTTCGGTCTACTATCAACAGGATGTTGCATGGTCCAAAATACATAACCCCAACTTCAATTGGCCTTTTTGAGGGCAAACATAATATTGTGTCCAGTGAAGCGTAGGTGAAGCTTTAGAGTTCTCGTGAGCGGGTTGATAACGTCTCAGGACACTTCATCCAATACTAAGTGCAAACAGTGTTAGTCAGAAATATAACCTAAGTCAGTAATATAACCTAACTAAGTGAGTTGGGGCCTAGTCTCTTAGGGAGTAATTTCCTTCAAATTCAATAATAAAAATATGACAACAATCTCTTCAATTTAGCATAAATTACACCTTTTCAGTTTTAGTTTCAATACCAAGTTTGAGTTATCACTCCAATTTCACACTTTAACACGAAACAATCAAATAGTAAAGTACAACTTGGGGAATTGACCAACCAATTGTTGAATTTCATTTGAATAGATGAATGTAGTTGCTCACAATAGGTTAATTTGTCGTGGGTAGATAGGACCATATGTAATGTAACTTTCTCTCAAACCATTACCTTTTCTATGTCAAATTCTCTCAATTTAACAACTAATCGGAGGATGCCCAGTCCATTGTCCTTATTAAATTCACTCTCTCTAGCTGGACACAGAGGATAGATTTCATGCTTCACTCCTTCAAGCTGAAATAATGATAACCCACTACTAAGGATGCTGAATTTTCTACTTTGGCTCTACACCTCTCTCTTGAGCAAGTGCAAAACACTAAATTTGAAACATTTCTCATGCTATATGACCTCAAAAAACAACAATAATTAAGGTCTACATAAAAATAATCCTACTATCTGCAATTCAATGATACCCACCTAGTAAAACTCCACAATTGGCTTCATGGTCAAAACCCCACTAGAAGGGTTTTAGCCACTCATAGAAAGAACAAGAAAATTAAAATTTCACATGTTTTCCACAGCTAGGTAATAGAAATTAAAAAGTTCGGAATCACTACAATCCTCTCTATTACAAAAGACTAAATTCAAAAATCTTGCCAAAATTTCTTGAATACTTAATTGTAATGCTTTTCTTCCAAGTTTTTATTTTCTCTCCTTTATGAATGACTTTCTCTCTCTAGAAAATTTTTTTTAAACAAGTATGAAGTGTTACTATTCAAGACCACTCGACGAGGGTAAGTCGTCGTCGCCGACAGATTAGAGACTCGCGGATTGTTTTTTATCTCACCTTCATGTCTAGCTTCTTCTTCGGGCGGTCCAGGTCGGATCACCGAGAACTCCACGATTCACCCTTTTCCCTTATATATCGCCCATATGTACTTGATTTAATATTCTTCAACACTTTTAGCGACCAAGTTTTCCCTCGCCGATCGGCAACCCGATGACTAGTCTTGCTATTTGCCAAAATCTCCCCCATTATAGCTCCAAAATTCTATAACTTTAGGTGGTATCTTGGAAATTTGGCGCTTTGCCAAATTCTATTGGCGATCACCAGGTATTTATTCCTTTATTCCTTTAGCTTGGCTTGTTCTTTTCTTGCTCAATAATATTTATGTATTGTTCGTAAATCCAAATACTTGAAATTCATGGATTTACACAGTTTTTTCGCACAGAACATGCATTTTAGGACACTAAATCTAATATAATAAGGCCCTAAATGTTCACAAAGTGAGGACTCATCAACACCCCCAACTTAAAATTTTGCTTGTCCTAAAGTAAAACTCAAGTTAAGCGTCCAAAAAGGATGTCTTAGACAGTGCTACACAAGACTCAATCATGAATGCACACAAGAACTTGGGCGTCGATTGAGCCTGCAAGGCCTGCGCAAAAATTGGAGACTCAATCATGAATGCACACAAGAATACCATTATCAAAGAATCTCAAGGTAAGAATACTTTCTTGAACTGCAAGTTCAGGCTCAACAATGGGACTCATGCTTGAAATGCAATTTCAGGCTCAACAATGGGACTCAAATGACCTCACAGATAGAATGATTCCATATTCACCCACAATGGTTTAGAACTCAATGTTCCAGAATCAAATGCAACACTCACACTCACAAAGATAAAGACTGTATGATTTCACCCATAGATTTGCCCATATTTTTCCAATCAACCCTTACTTCATCCTACTCTAGATAAAAAAGGTCTATTCAAGGCTTGCAATTGGTTGAGTTCAAGGGTATGTTCATTTAGGCTTGGTGACTTTTATCCTCACGAAATGTGGGGAGAGCAACACTTCTTTTCCTTTTTTCATCATTTTCATTCATACTCACATGTTACCCCATTATTTATCTTCCATGGACTATTGGAGCCCCATTTTATTTGCACTTTCATATCTTTAATCAACAACTCTATTTCTTTACTTCTATATTTTTATAGAGGGGCTCCATTTTTCTCAAAATCTTGGGTAAAAATGAATTTTCTTGCACTCCTTGATTTACCTTCTCTTTTCACCACACCCCCAACTTAGGATTTTGGCCTAAGTTGGTTATTCAAGCAAATCACAAATCATGAGGGTTTTGGGTAGTCGATCAATAAAAAGATCACGATGTCATAAATTTTATTCCATGAAATGGTTAAGCATCAAAGGGTATTCAAAAAGGGTTTACACACTAACAATGTAGGCCATAAAAAGAGGTATAATGTCAAAAAGGATTCACACTCTTCAAAATTCCTACGATCATATAACGAGATTGTTTTACAAACCAGACCAACAAGGAAAATTCTAGGTGCCATCATACATGATTCATGTAAGGTCATCACACAAGGCATAGATACCAACATAATAAAAAAGACTCCACACTTTCGCTAGTGAGCAATGCTCATCACAAAAAACTCAATGTAATGACCCTCAAAATAAAATAGGTCAAACTAGAGATTATATTGTGTTTCATGAATTCATAATGTGTTAAAGTAAGCATTAGAGGTTAGTTTGATAAGTTTTGAAGTCAAATGTCAAGGGACAACCAAGACGTTCGACGACTAGACGTCTATGTGCTTGTGTGTGTTTTAGTGTGCCTTCATATGTTTTATGAGTTGTTTGGTGTCCCAATTGATAAAAGAGGACCCTAAGACCTAGATGACAATGTTTAGGGGTTTAACGCTCAGGTAAGAATCCACCTAGGACCCACGACGGGCCTTCGAAGAGGACCCCATTTCAAAGGCAGGATGCTGCCACGCAGTGTCAAACTACGGCCTCAAAAGACGGCCAGTCGATCAAACAACGGCCAGTCAACCTTGGGCGTCGATTGAGCCTGCAAGGCCTGCATAAAAATGGGTCTCTGACCCAAATGACGGACCCCATCAAAGGGACGTCGTTTGAACAATGGTCGTCGTTTGGTGGGGCGTGGTTGGGTCTTCAATCTGCCTGCAACTTCGGCCAAGCTTGGGGTGATTTGGTAAATTCACCCCAAGTCTTTTAAAAGGTATGGAAGGTTGTTTTGAGGGTTTTCAGGTATTTTAAGTTAATTTATACTCCTAAAAACTAAGTTAGCCTTCACTTTTAAAAATCAAAACCTCTCACCCAAGAAACACTCTATCAAAATCCATTGATGCTTGAAGTCAAGGTAGAGCTTGGATTGAAGGTTTGACTATCTATTCACCATATCTCATGGATTTCTTCATATAAGGTATGGTAGTTCATCCTTGATTCTTTTTTCATTCAAGGATCCAATCCAAAGGCTTTCAAAAAGGTTTCAAGTTCCTAAATTCTTTTTTTTTGAATTCTAAGCACGTGTCTTTGCATAAAAAGGTTTTAAAGGTTGTATTTTGATGTTTTCAATATAAATTTATGGTTTATGATAAAAAAGCTCAATGGACCCATGAACATGAAAATTTTCAACTTTTGGCTTATGAAGTGGGTTTAATGTATATGATTAGATGATATTAGAGTTGTGTTTTTCCTTATGTTGTATTGTGATTATGTACAACCGTGCTATATTTTGATGAATTATTGGAGAATTGACAAAAGGTGGTGAAATCTTGGATGAAGGGTAAGTTGATTTATATTGCCTAATTATTGTTTAATTGATCTTGAGTGGTATGGTCCACTCATGGTGGCGGTGTTTACTTGATGTATATAATTATATATGTGAATTGTGATTATGGCCTTGAAGGAGTTGATGTGAAATAGGATGAGGTTATGATGAATATGCATGTGATGTCTTGTGAAGTTGAGAATATATGCCTTGAAGATATTATGTCTAACTGAAGTATAATGTGAATGTGAAGCATGATAGTGTGGGAATTATGATGATTGTAGTAAGATTATGTTTAGAAGTCAATGTTATGAACAATGGTGATTATATGAAAGGTGTTCTTATACGTACTCACACACACTATGAATGAAGGAATTAAGTTAGTGAATGTAAATGGGGATTGTAGGGTAGACACTCTTTGTGAGTAGAGATGAAGTGTCTAGACTATTTCCTACTATTACTACAGAAATCTAGTAATGAAAAGGGGGATTTTAGAGTGAACACTCTTCGTTAGTTGAGACAAAAAGTTTAGTAGCAATCTCCCTATTCCCAAGAACTTTCCAAGATAGGTTGGAGGTTGAATATTCTTCACGAGTTGAGATATGGTGTTCAAAATTAACCTCTAGGGATAAGCACTCTCCGTTAGATTAGATTTGGTACTAAATAGTTATCCTTAGCCTATAGTCAATGAATGTTTAAGATTCCTAGGGCAATTATGCATAGCACCGAGATGATTTGAAGAAGGGGTGGATACACTTTGTGAGTAGAGATGATGTATCCAATGTACCTCTCGAGATGAGTGATCCTCTTTATTTGAGAATGGGTTACTTAGAAGCAATCTCCTTATGCCTTAACTATGAGCCCACATAAGTATAACTATTGGAGATCCATGTAAAGGCTAAGAGTATGACTCTACCTTCGGCAAGTGGGGATCCCTCATCCGGTAGGGTTTAATATGCGCTTGTGTGTGTTTTAGTGTTCCTTCGTATGTTTTATGAGTTGTTTGGTGTCCAAATTGATAAGAGAGGATCCGAATACCTAGATGACCATGTTTAGGGGTTCAATGTGTGGGTACAACTCCACCTAGGACCCATGAGGGGCCCTAGAAGAGGAGCCTATCTCAAAGGTAGGATGCTACCAGGTAGTGTCAAACGATGGCCAGTCGATCAAACAAAAGCCAGTCAGCCTTGGGCGTTCATTTGATCCTGCAAGGCCTGTACAAAAATGGGTATCTGACCCAAATGATTGACCCCATCAAAGGGGAGTTGTTTGAACGATGGTCCATCATTTTGACGGGCGTGGCTTGGTCTGCATTTTGCCTGCAACTTCGTCCAAGCTTAGGGTGATTGGTAAATTCACCCCAAGTCTTTTAAAAGGTATGGACGGTTGTTATAAGGGTTTTTAGGAATTTTAAGTTAGTTTATACTCCTAATACCTAAGTAAGACTTCAGTTTTTAAAATCAAAACATCCCATCAAAGAAAAACTCTCTCAAAGCCCAATTGAAGCTTGAACTCAAGGTAGAGTTTGGATTAAAGGTTTTGGACGATATCTTCACCAAATCTCGTGGTTTCTTCATATAAGGTATGGTAGTTCATCCTTGATTATTCTTTCATTCAATAAGACAATCCAAAGGCTTTTCAAAAAGGTTTCAAATTCCTAAACTTTTCTATTTTGAATTCTAAGCATGGTTCTTTGTATGAAAAGGTTTTTAGGGTTGTATTCTGATGTTTTCAATATGAAATGATGATTTATGATCATAACCTCTATGGACCCATGAACATGCAAATTCTCAACTTTTGTCTTATGAAGTGTGTTTAATGTATATGATTAGATAATGTTAGAGTTGTATTTTTCCTTATGTTGTATTAAGACGTGTTTAGTTGGCTTGTGATGATGAGCCTTGTTCCTTAGTTTCTATAAAAGAGTTTCTGCTAATTATTCCTCACTATTTTTCATACCTATATAATAAATGATAGCTAAGAGTCTTGTACAAGACCTCCGAGAGGTAAAGTGCGCCGCGTAACGACTTAAGGGAGATCTAACTTCAGGGTGTACTCTCTTATCATTAAACTCAATTTTATATTTGATTAGTCACAACAAGATGTAAACATTTCACATATTGTCTATGCAACTTCATTTGGCCTCATCGTAACCACCTATTCACTTTTATCGATTATGATCACTATTCAAATCATCGGTATTGACCAAAATTGATACTTAAATTTGTGAGAGAACAACTGCATTCACAAAAATGAGCGGTGGCATAAAGAGGATGGGGTTCCTTGAATTCTTTGGCCAATTCCACACCCCCACTAAAAGCGTCCAGCATTGTCCTCAATGCAGGTAGAGATTGAGCATTACCAAAAATGAAAAAAAAATAAGAATAATAAGGAAAGGCTAATAAGAAATGAAATATTCTAGTGTGTAAACAAGTAGAGAAGAGTAACCAAGAATCTTTACTAGACGCCTAGTTGGCGGGAGAGCAAGCTAGTCGTCGTATGCTTTGGCGATGCGCCTAATGATCTTTATATTGCCCTTAATTCCACTAGTCTTCACTCCCAGAGAAGGGCAGATCGGCGAAAATGTAGTGGGTCACCAAAAAGACCGACGACTAGCAGAATGGATTTAAAATATCATTGTACGATTCTTGAGGGACATAATAACATCGAGGGAAGAATGTCAAGGAAAGTCGTTCACCTAAACACATCGGCGACTCGCCGTATCATGAAGGAATCCCGCCTAATATTCAGGTGTCTAAGCCTAATTGTTGAGGCCCATAAGGAAGACCAATTTGAGCTTGCTGAACGGGTTGGGCAACTTGCCGATAACACTTTTGTCTCGCTCATGGTCCATCTCTTGCAAAATCAACACACATTATTTATAAAAAACCGTAATACTTGGGTTACCTCCAAAATCACCTTATTTAACATTGTGGAACGACTTTGAAATGATCTCAAACATCTTCCAGGTACAACACCTCAATCTGAGAGATCTCCTTGCATTCTCCAAAGTATAACCTTAGGCGTTGCCCATTCATCTTAAATGCAAGTCCTTCTTGACCCTTAACTTCTATAGCACCATTGGAAAATACTCTTATCACTCTAAATGGTCCTAACCATTTGGACTTGAGATTTTCGAGTAAGAGTCTAAGTTGGAAGTTGTATAACAACACCTAGTCTCCCACCTTGAACTTTCTTTTAAGTATTTTTGCATGATGCCACTTCTTCATCTTTTCCTTTTAGAGGGATGAATCGTAAGCTTTAAACCTGAATTCGTCAACCTCGTTTAACTGTCTAATTTTTTTTTTGAGGTTTTAGTCCAGTCCAAGTTCAAAGCTTTCAGTGCCCACATTGCTTTATGTTCTAAATCGACTAGCAGACGGAAAGATTTCCCAAAAACTAGCTGATACGGAGACATTCGATTGGTATTTCATATTCGGTGTGATATGCCCATAGTGCATCATCAAGCTTCTGAGACCAATTAGTCCTATTAGCATTCAATGTATTAGCCATGATACTCTTGATATCTCGGTTTGACACTTCACTTTGACGGCTTGTTTGGGGATGATACGAAATTTCTACCTTAGGTTTCTCCCCGTACTTACTTAATGCAACTGAGAACCATTTATTGAAAAATTGGGATCCACCATCACTTGTAATAGCTCTATGAGTACCAAATCTAGAAAAGACGTAGTGTTTCAGAAATTGAACAACATTTTTCCCTTTATTTTTTGGAAGTGTGACAGCTTCCACCCATTTAGAAACATAGTATACTGCCACCAAGATATATTTATTACCAAAGGAAATCACAAATAGGCCCATTACATTGATTCCCCAAACATCAAAAGCTCAATTTCTGAAATGGGGGTAAGGGGTAACTCGTTTCTTTTAGACACTCAACCTTGCTTGTGACATTGAGTGTATTTCTTCACAAATTCATGTGCATCCATGTAAAGGGATAGACAATAATATCCATTTTGGAGAAATTTAGAGTCTGTACGCACACTGCTATGTTGGCCCTCAACCGGTGAAGCATGACAAACATAGAGAATTTCTACCGCTTCGTCTTCCGAAATGCACTGTCAAATGATATGATATTCACTCTCACGATATAACTATGGTTCATACCAAAAGTAATTTTTAACATCAAACATGAACCTTTTTGTTGGTAGAACTTCAACTCATCTAGCATTAATCCCCTCACTATGTAATTGGCAAAATCTTGAGTTTTCATTTAAAGTTACTGCAAACACTTGTTCATCGGGGAAGGAATCATCTATGTTAACATTAGGCTCGTCATTGTATTTGCCCTCTAACCTTGATAAGTGGTCAGTCGTCTAAATTTTTGCAACCTCTTCTATCTTTAACCTCGAAATTAAATTCTTGTCATAGCAGCACCCACCTTATCAACCTTAATTTTGCATTTTTTTTGCCATTAGGTCAAAAAGTGCAGTATGATCAGTGTGCTCGGAATTTTCAAATGCATAGACAACTACAAGCAACTTGTGTTCAGTAACGGTATAGTTACGTTGAGAGCTGTTTAGAGTGTTGCTTGCGCAATAAATTAGGTGAAGAAGTTTATTGAGCTTTTTCCCCAACAAAACACCCAATCATGTTCCACTTGCATCACACATTACCTCGAATGATTCTGAGCAATCAGGACTAACAATGACCTTGTTGGATACTAATTTCTCTTTCAAGCACTGGAAGGCCACCATACAAGCTTCATCAAATTGGAATTTCACCTCTTTCTATAAGAGTTTGCATAGAGGATGTCCAATCTTTGAGAAGTCCTTGATGAACCTCTGGTAGAAATTGACCTATCTGAAGAAACTACGAACTCCCTTTACCGAAATTGGGGGATGTAATTTCTCAATCACTTCAACCTTTACTTAATCAACCCCAAATCCTTTTACGACACCTTATGTCCAAGTAATATCCCCTCTTTAAGCATGAAGTGACATTTTTCTCAGTTGAGAACTAAGTTTGTCTCCACACGTCTTTGGAGAACTTGTGTTAAGTGTTAAAAAAACTCCTCATAAGTATCACCTATAACCGATAAGTCATACATAAATACTTCCTTTGAATACTCCACCATGTCAGCAAAAATAGGTAGCACACAATGTTGGAAGGTTTCCGAGGCATTGCATAATCCAAACATCATCCTTTTGAAGGTAAAAGTCCCATAGGACATGTGAATGTAGTTTTCTGTTGATCTTCTGTGGCAATAGCGATTTGGTTGTAATCGGAGTACCTATCCAAAAAGCAATACAAACCTCTTTATGAGAGTCGATCAAACATCCGATCGATGAAGGGCATGAGAAAATGATCCTTTTTAGTCCATGAGTTAAACTTTCGGTAATCCATGCATACTCTAGATACAATTTCCCCCTTATCATTCGGTACCACTGTGATACCTCCCTTTTTTGCAACACGTTGTACCGGGCATACCCATTTGCTATCCGCAATAGGGTAAATTACACTTGCGTCTAACCATTTTATTATCTCCTTTTTACCACTTTTTGCATTTGTATTATCTCCTTTTTACCACTTTTTGCATTTGTGGGTTCAATCTCCGTTGATGTTGAACACTCGGTTTACTTGGTATCAAGATGAATCTTATGAGTATAGATACGGGGAGGAATGCCCACTATATTAGTTATGGTCCGACTTATAGCTTTGATATGCCTCCGTAATACCTGAAGGAGAAATGTCACCTGCCATTCAAGCAAGTCAGTCGCAATGATCACCAGTAGAGTGTTATTGACTGAGATAAGGAGGAAGTGCTTTTAATTCCAAGTTTGGTGGTTCTTCTGTTGATGTCTTTGTGGGAGGACTTTTTCTATTTTTTAAGTTTCAGAGGAAGTGCTTTTAATTCCAAGTTTGGTGGTTATTCTATTGATGTCTTTGCGGGAGGGCTCTTTCTATTTTTCAAGTCAATGTAAAATTTCAATGGAGTTTTTGAATATTCTGCCAATCTTAAAAGAGCATCTACTACCTCTTCATAGCCTTCAATTTTGTATTCATCATAGTTTGCAAGCACGACTTTGAGAGGTCACTCATTTGCATCAAATGGCTTACGCTGGCCACCACCTCATCAATAACATCAACGGTAGACACCACATGAATATCACTAGGGTGTTTTATCGACTTACGAACATTGAAGGTGAGTTCTTCTTCATTCACATGAAACATCAATTATCCAGCTTTCCACATCTAACAATGCTCTTCCGGTTGCTAAAAATGGTCTTCCCAAAATAATTGGAACTTCAGAATCTATGTCATAATCGAGGATGAAAAAATCAGCTGAAAAAGTGAACCGATCAACCTTTTCCAATATATCGTAAAGTATCCACACGGGATGCTTGATTGAACAATCAACCATCAAGAGTCTCATTGTGGTAGCTTTTGGTTCACCCAACCCAAGTTATTTGTAGATCTCGCATAGGGCATCAAGTTGATACTTGTCCACAAATCGCATAAAACTTTAGTGAATTGGAGCAGACCAATGGTGCAAGGGATGGTGAATGCTCTAGGATCTTATCTCTTTTTAATCAGATCCTTAGTCATGATTGCACTGCAACTATGGGAAACTTCAATTATCTCAAAATCCATGATCCTTTTCTTTGTGACTAGCTCTTTGATGAACTTTGCATATCCTGAAATTTCCAACAATGGCTCCTAAAGGGGGAGGTTAATTGATAATGTCCTAAATATTGACAAAACCTTCTTAAACTTTTCATCCCCATTCTACTTCTTTAAGCGTTGGGAAAATGGGGAAGGTATTTTAGGAAAAGGTTGCTTAACTTTTGGAATTGGAACGTGTTGTTCCACATCCTTTTGTGGTTCTTTGGCAATGCTTTGGTGGATAAGTGACTCTTGTTCCTTCATACCTTTATCTTCTTCATGCTTATGAACATCTTCATTTTCCAACACGTTGCCTATTGCTTCCTTTCCGCTAAGAGTTATTACCGCCAACCCTCAATTGTCATCTTCAATCGTTATCTTTTGTTTCAATTGAGTAGATAATAAACTCAATTGTCCTCCAAATAGGATTATCCTTCAAGTGTATTGATGGTATGAGAATGAGATTTTACTTCACTGTTCAATGATGAAAAAAGTCTTCTTTAATTTCTTTAAACAAAACATCGAAACCTTCAACTTCGTCAAGTATACGCTACAACAATTCATTTACTCGGGGACTACTTACAATCCCTTTTGATTTTGGGATCTCACTCGAGTGGGTATGGTTCTCATAGTGATCATCCTTCCTTCTCCAATCATCATCTTTCCTAACCCAATCTTGATAGTATCTCCTTTGTTATTCTCCCTTGTAATAATTCCAACCTTGATTTCCACCTCGCTGTAGATAGAGGGGACGAAAACCCTCCTTATATCTCTTGGAGTTCCAACCTTGATTCTCCCACAACTTTAAGTGAGCGGAAGAAGAACGCTCCTCCACTCTAAATACTTCATATGTCCCCTTCATGTGCTTTTGTAGAAATTCCATTTGAGTTAACATCTTCTTGATGTTTTGACCCCCCCTCTCTCTCTGTCAAGCTTCTATTGCGTTAATCTAAAACAAAATGGAGATACTTGATCCTCCTGGGTATACCATGGTTGGTTGATTCTCGTCATGTCATCAAGAAGAAACGAAGCTACATAAAATGATTGTGACAATATTCCTCCTTGCACTAATTGGTTTACCACTCTTTTATTAACTTAATCAAGACTCCGGTAAAAGTATTGGAGCAACAAATTGTTCGGCATCCCATGATTTGGGAATTTAACTAACAACTTCTTAAACTTCACCCACAATTCATGGATGGGTTCCCCCTCCCGTCGCTTGAAACCATGAATATTGTCTCTAATTTTCATATTTCTTGATATGGGAAAGTACCTTGTGTTAAATGCTATCATCAGTTACTCCCATGATGCAATGTTATTGCTTGGTTGCTCGGCTAACCACTTACTAGCTTCTCCTATTAAGGATAGTGGAAATAACCACAACCGAATTGAATTTTGTGACACATTTTTAAATGAGAACGGGCTGCAAACCTCTAAGAAATTTCATATGCTCATGTGTGTGTTCGCGTTCTAGCCCTCCATACAATCCCCCTTATTTGGAGTAGATGAAGACTTGTGCTAGTGAATTCAATCTTCGCATTCTCATCAGCTTTTAGATGCAAATTGCACCCATTCCACCCACTTGGGTTGGGTTGTAAGTAGTATAGATATCATCGATACTATCTCGATGACCTACTTGAATTCAGTCCTTCCTGCGTCACTCGTTCTTACTTTGGTCTAGTCTAAACACACTTACACCAAGTAGCCTAATCCAACTCACTACTGCAAACCAATTCAAAAGTGTGGAATTTTTTATCAATGAATTCTAACTGTTGCCATTCCCTGGCAGCGATGCCATTTTGATTAACGTATCAGGACACTTCATCCAATACTAAGTGCCAATGATCTTTAGTCGGTAATATAATCCAACTAAGTGAGTTGAGGTCGAATCCCATAGGGAGTAGTTTCCTTCATATTCAATGATAAAAATATGACAACAATCTATTCAATTCAACTTAAATTACACCTTTTCAGTTTTAGTTTCAATACCAAATTTCAGTTATCACTCCAATTTTACATGTTAACACGAAACAATCAAATAGTAAAGTAAAATATGGGAATTCACCAACCAATTGTCGAATTTCACTTGAGTGGGTAAATGTTGCTCACAATAGGTTAATTTGTCATGGGTAGGTAGGATATCATGTAAAGTAACTTTCTATCGAACAATTGCCTTTTCTATATTAAATTCTTTCAAACCTCAACACTACTCGAAGGATGCCCAACCCGTCGTCCTCATCGAATCCACTCTCTCGAGCTAAATATAGAGAATAGATTTCATGATTCACTTTCTTGAGCTGAAATCATGATAATCCACTACTAAGAATTCTAAATTTGCTACTTTGGCTCTAGACCTCTCTCTTGAGCAGGTGCACAACACTAAATTTGACACACTAACATGGAAGATTACCTCAAAACACATCAACAATTCAAATCCACTTCAAAATAACCCTACTATTCACAATTTAACGATATCAACTTCGTAAAACTCCACAATTGGCTTCATGGTCAAAACCCTAAGAGAAGGGTTTTAGCCACTCATATCGAAAAAAAGAGCGTCAACATCTTCAATGTTTTCCACAACAAGGTAATTGAAATTAAAAAGTTTAGAATTACTACAATCCTCTTTATTACAAAAATCTCAATAAAAAAGTCTTACAAAAATTTCACAAGTACTCAATTCGTAATGCTTTTCTTCCATATTTTTATCTTCTCGTCTTTCTGAATGCCTTTCTATTTCTAGCCAAAACTAATTTAAACAAGTCTGAAGTGTCACTGTAACTTGAGGCTCAAATAGACTGCATTAAATCTCAACTAAATCGAAAACTAATAAAGGGTTTTCCTAGTAATATGATTGCTAACCCGAGGAATGATGCTCATGTGTAAACCATTGTGACTCGGAATGGTGAAGTATTGCACAATGATTATTTGGATGAGAAGTTTGTACCTAGAAGGTTCTTGTTGATCATAGACCACCAAAACAAGTTGATGAATCCTTGGTAGATAATGTTGAAGATGACAAGCTGGGGAGTGGTCCTAATGAAAATATGGGGGATGGCGATGTGGATACCTCTACTATGTAAATTACTATAAAAGGGACTCCTTGTTATCAACAAAATTTAAAAAATAAGGAGAATGATGCAAATTTTCGAAACAATTTGAGTGTGTTCAAGAACTTGTTGGTCTACATTCCCCAGTGGCTGCTTTACTTGAGATGTGGGGCTATGCAACGTTCATGGAAGAATTGGTAACAAAAAGTGTTGTATGGAGTTTGATACTATTTAGGTTTCTCATAATAACATTGCTATTATGTCAAGAAACGTGATCATAAAGAAATATCACCCGGGGGCATTTACTATTACATGTACTATTGGAGTATACCAATTTTCTAAAGCTTTATTTGACCTTGAGGATAGCATAAACTTGATGGCATTGAAAACTGTTAAAATGCTCTTATAGACCCATGTACTTGTATGAATTTGTATACTGGACCCTTCTATTTGACCTTAGTCAAGTGAACCCTCAAACTGAATTAGACGAAGACTTTTAAACGCCTTCAACCATGTGTGTACCTCACTCTCCTTTACATAAATTACATGTCATATCCATGTCAAATATATTAATGCCATGTCAAAAATATTCATAACTATTTTATAAATGTTAACAAAAATCTTACTCCATAAAAGTCAAAAAATAAAAAGTTCCCTATATTAAAATATAACATAAAATAGTTATTTCTGTCACCTTTACTCCTTCATTCTCCTTAATTTTTTCTTCTTTGGGCCGTCATTGTCTATAGCCGTGACGAGGCACTTCAAGTTCTTAAAAATTACAATTTGATATTTTCTCAAAGTATTCATTTGTAGAAACTCTTAATTTTTTGCAATATCTACACCCACGATTTGAACCACCACAAAACTCCTTTTCTCTGTTGATGCTAATGAATTACCATTAAAATACCTAAATATATCATAATATTTCTACACAATTTTACATGACACATTTCATCTAATTTCACAAAGACATCCAATAATCACTTTTCATTATTCAAGACTATTAAATAATTCTCACCTTATGGTTGTGAATTCTCCATAAAAATGAAAATATAACATACAGATCCACAACAAAAAACACATATTTGTTGCTCTAGGAAGTAAGAGAATATCACGAAAAATGAAGAGGAAAAAATTGAAGAGTGATGGGAAGAGGGGAAAGAGAAATGAGGGTTAGATAGTAAAAAAAGGTACAACGTTATTACAAATAAAAAAAATGAGTTAGGGAAGGGTGGGAAAAGAAGAAATAAGTGATAAAACAAATTATTTTAAATTTCCTTATTTTTGGTAAAATTAATTCTTGCCCAAGTTTTGATGTTCATGCTCCTTCAACGCGTGACATCTATATTTGTGCCAACTCAATAATTAAAGTGTCACATAATCTTGGTCAATGATCAAGAAGGCTTAAATAATTGAGTTTTATTGAGTTTAAGGGTTCGGCTGACAAATGATCAATTAGAAAGATTCTTAATACAAACTCATACAAGTTCGAGGATTCATCAGATCATTTCTCCTTAAAAATTGTAAGAACTTGGGCTTTATGATCCAAAGTCGACAGCCATGAGACCATTGATGGAAATCTAGTAAATTAAAAGGACAACATGGATATTTTATGAAATCCTAGTGGAGATGGACAAATTTATATTTTCATATGATTTTGTGTTTTTTGATTGTTAGATCGATGTGGAGATTCCTATTATTTTTGGAAGACAATTCTTGGCTACCAGAAAAGAAATTATTCATATTGAACGTGCAAAATTGATATTTCCAGTGAATACCGATGAAGTTGATTTCAATATAGGCAAGTACCTGACATACCCTAATGATATGTATTTGGTATCTCATGTAGATATGATTGGTGAAACGGTGGATAATATGTGCGAAGTGGCTTGTAGCGGTGAATCATTAGTAGTTGTTTTACTCAATTATGATGGAGAAGAAAACATTCATTTTGATGAAGTGCTTTCAACTCTTGCGTGTTTGGGTCCATTCAAATCATACCCCAAGAAGTTAGATATTGATTTTAAGAATCTAGAAAATCATATGGCTAAACAATCCATTGAAGAACCCCATAATGTAGAATTGAAAGCATTACCCTCATATCTCTGATATATATATATATATATCTATATATATATATATATATATATATATATATATATTGGAATAATGGAAATAACTTACAAAAGGGAAATTAGAGTCCAGAATTAGGACTTTGAAGAATCAAGACAATGCTTTAGGCTGGTCAATCACCGATATTGTAGGGATTCCTGTGAGTATTTTTACTCACAAAAATCAACTAGTTGATGATTGCAATCTGATCATTGAGCATCAAATTAGGCTAAATCCTCATGTATAAAAAAATAGTGAAGAAAAATATAATCAAGTGGCTAGATGCAGGTGTGATCTTTCCCAATGCAGATAGAAAGTGGGTAATCTCCGTGTAATTTGACCCAAAAAGGGTGGTATGACCGTAGTGAAGAATGCAAACAATGAGCTTATGGAAACTTGCACCATTATTGAATAGAGGTTGTGTATGGATTACTGAAAACTCAACACATGCACCTAGAAAAACCATTTCCCAATGC
>NC_028647.1:42085686-42130520 GCF_001406875.1 Solanum pennellii
AGAAAATAAAAAAAATCAAATGATGACTAGACAGTATCAAACAAAGCTCAAGCTCATTGTAGCTTCTTCTCTAATGCAAAATAGTGTTTTAGCAAATGCATTTTAGAGCCCTCACATCAAGAACAATTCTATGCTCTCAAAAATCAAATCAATAAAGAAGTAATGAATCAATACAACTCCCACTCTTAGAAAGAGAAATACATGCAAGATATATCCTATAGGTTTGCTCATATTTTTCAATCATCACACATTATAATTCATGCAAGATCTCAAGGATATTTAAGGTTTGTAATGGGACTGGGGGTTATGATATGGTCAATTTTTCTTATTGAATTCACTTTTTCAAATCATTGATGTGATCATTTTCATCTCTTCTCGAGTTTTTTCCATTATTATTCACTTGAGAATTCAAACTCTGATTTATCAATAAGCTTGAAACCCCTTTTATTTCACCAAACATTCTTTTTTCATTTATAGTTCCAAATGTTTGTTCATCATAATCTCTATCTCTTTATAAGGAGGGGTTCATTCTTTTTGTAAAACACTTCAAAGTTGAGTCTCATTTCATCTTCTTTTCCTTCAATTTGGATTTATTCCTCCTTCCTTTCTACACCCCCCAACTTTGGCTTTTCTCCTAAGTTGACTATTCAATCCAATCAATACTTTGAAATGGATTTATGGGTGAGAAGTTAGGGATAATTTTGGTTCAAGAGGATTCAAAAATTTTCTCAATAAACAAGTTAGTCTCAGATGGTGCCAAAATGGTTGCACACGTCACAAGGTAGTCAGAAAAAGGTATGAACATTTGGGATTCGTCTCACAATTTATTTCCAAGATCATTCCTTGCATTCATCAAAGCTAGACAATCGGTCTACAAAGGCAACAAGAATGCTTTCAAGTAAAACCTTATCAAAGAAGGCACTTTAAACACAATTATTTAGCACTAACCTACAAGATCAAAAGCTTACTTTTGATGTTTATTGTAAGGTTGATATCAAAGCGTATCCAGACAACTCAATTTCAAAAAGATCATTCAGAAGTGGAATAACTCTGATTTTCATCTCGCAATACCAACTGTAAATACAACGCACATCATGAATATTATCCAAGACTTCAATATTGAACACAATCGATCCTCAAATCATTATTAATGAAAATCAACATTTCACATCTTCCAAGTTTATTGGGCAAAGGATAGAGAGAAAAAGTGATCCTAACACTATTTAGCATAGGGTTGGAACCCTAGGCGCATCACACCCTACCAAACGAAAGATGCAATATCCTCAATGCGAACTTATATTGAGTGAATCCCTGGTGAATGAAGGGTGATGACATTTGCTTAAGAGGGCGACAATTAACCCAAGATCGCCGACCAGGTTAGTGGATCACATAACTTGGAATTATCACCAACCGGACATGTAGCACATGAGAAACCATCATCTGACTCAATAAGTTGAAGATTGAAGTCCTAATTGATAGTCAAGTCACCATATTGTCATGATCATCACAAAAGGTTATACTACACCCCCTAAATCGTGCAGCCTATTGGGTGAACACATTGGCAGATAATCAAATAGGGTATATACATCAATGAACTTGATAGTAATTCAAAAGAGTTGAGCTGCCCAAGGGGGCAGACTCGTTGGAGCTTCTCTTAGTGAGTTCAGAAGATCGTTGATTTAGGCTAGAGGTCACCTATCTTCTTTTCATCAATGTGATGTGGAAATTCTATCAAATATCATCCAAGTATACCACTTCAAAAACTCTCACATCACGACCCTCCTCAAAGTATACTTTCAACTGTTGGCTGTGAAGTTTGAATTTAATACCCTTGGAATCTTCAATATCGCTGAATTTTTATAAACTTGACTCACCCTGTACGTACCAATCCATTTTGATTTAAGCTTTCTTGGGAATAGTTCTGATCGTGAATTGAAAAGGAGAATTAGCTTACCCACTCTAAATTCTCAATTCAAGATCTTGGAATTGATGTACCGTGGTTTTACGGTACTTTCAATGCTTCTTCCTTAAGTTTAGTGTGTGTCTAAGGACTTTTTGTATTGATTTTAATGTAGTTTTCTCTTTGTTTGCAGGAAATCTGTCCAGAAGGAGAACGTGGGAGAATTGTGCTTAAAATTGCAAAAGTGACGACCTACGGAGCCATCGACGGTCCGTCGTGACCTCGACGGTCCATAAGTGGCCACCATCGTACGGAGAAAAAGACTACTAAAGGACGTTGGGGAATTATGACTAAGTGTGGGGCTACGGAGTCTCTCGACGGACCGTCATAGCCATGACGGACCGCCCTCACATCCATCAATGTTAACAGAAAGTAGCCCCAATACCCATATTCAAAAGATTCTTTCATTTAGAAGTCTTTTTAACGAGTGCATGCATTAGAACTCGCCTTATTGCTACTTGTCGGACCAATGAGGTAGATAATAAGAAAAGAATTATTCAACGTAGATTTAGTATATTCTATATAATAGGCTAATGTCGGTTGGTGCTATGTAACAACTAAGCCAAACACCGATTATGATGATTAATATGAGGTAAAGGTAAGGTTTAGTAAAGCATACACACGTAGCCGGACCAAGGTGCGGAGTGAAATTCCCTAGTTACCGCACCAAGGAATTATGGATACATAACTTACCACTTTGCATGTAAGATACTAGGAAAGGATTGTTATTGCTAGAATTACAGCGTTATGAACCATTGGGGAACACTTAATCCCTAGTTACTCTCATTACTTGATAAAAATCAAATCTTTACTTATTTACTTAGAAACAACTAATTACATTTATTGCTTAAAAACCCCTTTTTGTTACTTGTTTCCTGGAAAGGACTTGACTAAATAGAATTATTAACAGGTTAAAGTTAAGTCTAAATCATTTTCCTCATGGGATCGACCCCAACCTTATAGTTGGGTTGTTTACTTGATATGACAACTTATACTTCTTTTCGAGAAGTAAATTTGAGCGTATCAAATTTTGGCGCCGCTGCTAGAGACAGTGGCCTTTAGATCAACTTTAAGATTATTACCAAAGATTAGTCAACATTTTCCTGATTTTACTTTTTCTCTTTGTTTTTATCTCTTGCAGATCTAATTTCCGTGTATGCCAAGTATGTGGAGTAGAGGAGAACCCATTCTCTCACCCGACCTTGAACTAGAGCGTACACTGCGCAGAATCAATAGAAATTTGGGTATTCTTGATGACTATCACAACCTGGAACTTCCACCACCAGGTGATGCTCATGATCAACTATTATCTGAAAATCGTGGGGAAGGTGAAATACGGAGGCAACCTCCCGCTCCACGCCCTCAAGAGTATTAAAGGGGATATGATAATATTACTGACTCTGACGGGACACTTGTCTTGCCTACCCTACCATATGGCCATTCATTCGTGGTAACTAGTAGTCTGATGCAAATTCTCACCGCTAGAGGTTTTGTTTCTTGGCTACCTTCTGAGGATCCACATGCTCACATCACCAAGGAGAGTTCGGTGTGTAATAGTTGTGTAGGGAGGCCTGATTTGAATATGTACGTAATAGGGTTGAGAGTTTTTCCTCTCTCACTGATGGGACAGGCCGCTATATGGTTTACCGAGCTCTCGTATAACTCAATTTACACTTGGAATCAATTGAGGAATGTGTTCTTAGAACATTACTACCCGGTGTCTAAGAAGCTAAACCACAAAGATAAACTTTGTGCCACTACTGGGAGAATCAGTCAGTAGTTCTTGGGATAGGTTTACCTCGTTCTTGACAAGTGTCCCCAATCACCGCATTGATGATGAATCACTGAAAGAACACTTCTATCGGGGACAGAATGATAATAATAAAGCAGTATTGGATACGATAGCGGGTGGTTCTTATGGGGAGTGTCCTTATGCTGAGATTGCTGAGAAGTTGGAGAAAATCTCCTGAAATAATAAAGCTTGTAGCACTAGGAAGTCAGATTCTGGGAGACACACTTTTGTAGTGTAATCCGCACACAATCCAGCCACATATGAGATTCGTGAAGAAATGGCTCAAATGAGAACTGAGCTTGGGTTAGTCTTGAAACACGTCACTGGGGGTGCAGAAAAGGTAAATGCGGTGAACTACTTGTCTAAACCCCCACTGCCGATTGATGAGTATTACAATGAGGAGGACTCTTACGCGGTATGTGAGCAGACGGGGGTTTTCCGACCAAATGCCCAAGGCTCCAATCAGGAGAATTGGAACCAAGGTCAAGGAAATCAAGGTCGGAACTATGGTAATTAGAACTGAGAGGGTCATTATGTCCGAGATGGGAATTACAACCGAGACAACAACTTCAACCGGGGTAACTATGGTAACAGAAATGATAGGAGTGGGCCCTATGTTCCACCTCAAAATCGTGAAGTTGCTCCTGGGAATGGTGGTTGCAGAAAATAATGAGGAGGTTTGATGCCAATGATGAGCACACTAATGAGTTGAGGAGTGACTTAGCGAGTATTGGGAAAAAAGTTGATGCACATGCAATATCGATTAATCATCTTGAGTTTCAAATGGCCCAATTATCTTCGACTGTGAACCCACACCAACCGGTCACTCTTCCTAGCAATACTGTCCAAAATCCAAAAATGATGGACATTGTATGGAAGTCAGAACTCGAGAAACCATTGACCCACCGATACCATCTGGTGTAGAAAATATGATAAGAGACGATGATAAGGTAGTGGAGGTTAGTGGTAAGTTAGAGGATAAAACGGGGAAAGAAGCTGAAATACCCCAAAGGGTGACCCCCATTCCTAGACCACCACCTCCATTCCCACAGAGGTTAGTGAAAAAGGCTGAGGATGATAAATACCGTCTTTTTATCACTATTCTCAAACAGCTTTTCATCAATGTCCCTTTGTTAGAAGCTCTTCAACATGTGCCTGGTTATGCCAACTTCATGAAAGATATGGTCACTAAGAAAATATCGGTCAGAATTGAGGATGATGATAGAATGCACCATTGTAGTGCTATTGCTACAAGGTCTCTAGTGCAAAAGAAAGAAGATGTGGGTGACTTCACTATTCCATGTACAATCAGGTTATTACACTTTGCGAAAACATTATATGATCTTGAGGCAAGCATAAATCTCATGCCTTTTTCTATTTACAAGAAGTTTGGTTTGGGTGGCCCAAAGCCCACTACGATGCGGCTACTGATGGCCGATTGAACAGTGAAGAGGCCTATTGGGATACTCCACGATGTGTTAGTAAAGGTGGAGTCATTCATATTTCTGGACGATTTTGTGATTCTGGATTATGAGGTTGATTTTGAGGTGCCTATTATTCTTGGGAGGCCATTCCTTGCTACGGGTAGAGCCTTGGTTGATATGGAAAAAGGGCAAATGAAATTTTGATTGAACAATGAAGAAGTGACTTTCTACTTTTGTAGGTCCATGAGGCAGAGTGGTGAGATCTTATAGGTATCTGCCATATCTTACAGGGGTGAAAAGTCATCAGAGGTACAAAGATACGAGCCTCTATGTGTAGAAGCACTAGCGACAGTGATCATGAATTTTGATAGTGATTGTATTGAAAAGTATGGGTCATTGGTCGGCACTTGATCGAGGTGATGTTCGGTTCAAACAAAAGAAGTTGGAGTTAGATATGAAGAATCGTGATTATCCACCCGCAAAACCATATATAGAGGAGGCTCCAAAAGTAGAACTTAAGGCTCTACCACCTAATCTGAGGTATGTATTCTTGGGAAAAGGTGACAGTGTGCCAGTAATTGTTGCATCAGATTTGAATGTGCATCAAGTTGAGTGTTTGGTGGAGGTGTTAAAAAGGTTAAAAAGAGCTATTGGGTGGACTATTACGGACATTATTGGGATCCTTCTCGGGATTTGTTCACATAAAATCCAACTCATGCCCGATCATAAGCCAAGTATTAAGCACCAGAGACGTTTAAATCCACCTATATAACAGGTGGTGAAGAAGGAAATCATTAAGTGGTTGGATGCTGGAGTGATATATCCAATCGCCGACAGTAGTTAGGTATGCCCTGTTCAGTGTGTACCTAAGAAAGGGGGAATGACTCTGGTCCCCAATGAGAAAAATGAGCTTGTTCCGATGAGGCCGGTGACTGGATGGAGGGTATGTATGGATTATTGGAAATTAAATGCATGGACCAAAAAGAACCATTTTCCTATGCCCTTCATGGATCAGATATTAGATAGACTTGCAGGAAAAAGGTGGTACTATTTTCTTGATGGCTATTCGGGTTATAATCAGATTTCTATTGCACCGGAAGATCAAGAGAAAACCACCTCTACTTGTCCTTATAGGACCTTCGCATTCAAGAGAATGCCGTTTTGGTTATGTAATGCACCAGCCACATTTCAGTGATGTATGATGTTAATATTCTCTGATATGGTGGAGGACACTATTGAGGTGTTTATGGATGATTTTGAAATGGTTGGTGACTCCTTTGAGAGGTGTTTGAGTCATTTGTCCGAGGTTCTTAAAAGGTGTGAAGATTGAAACCTTGTGCTAAATTGGGAAAAATGTCACTTCATAGTGAAATAAGGTATTGTATTGGGTCATCACATTTCAAAGAAGGGCATAGAGGTTGATCGAGCTAAAGTTGAGGTGATAGAGCGACTTCCTCCACCTATCTCTGTTAAAGGTGTGAGAAGTTTTCTTGGGCATGTAGGCTTTTACCGGAGGTTCATCAAGGATATTTCAAAGATTGCACATCCTTTGTGCAAGTTACTTGAGAAAGAGTGTAAGTTTCATTTTGATGAATGTTTTCTTAAGGCATTTGGTGAGTTGAAGGAAAAGTTGGTATCTGCACCTATAATCATTTCTCCGGATTGGAGCAAGCCTTTTGAGGTGATGTGTGATGCCAGTGGGGTTGCTCTTGGTGTGGTATTGGGACAAAGAAGGGACAAAATCCTTCATCGCATTTACTATGCTAATAAATCCCTTAATGAAGCCCAAAAGAACTATACTGTGACTGAACAAGAGCTCCTTGCAGTAGTCTTTGCTTTCGAGAAATTTCACTCCTATTTTCTTGGCATTAGAGTTATAGTGCATACTTATAATTCTGCTTTGAGATATTTGACGGCAAATAAGGATTCGAAATCGAAGTTGATTCATTGAGTATTACTATTGCAAGAATTCGACTTTGAGGTAAAAGATAGAAAAGGGATCGAAAATCAATTTGCTGATCACTTGTCCCGATTAGAACATGAAGCAATGAGAGTGTTGGGTGAAAAGTCTGAGATTGATGATACTTTACCTGATGAGCATGTATTGGCTGCCTCCCAAGACTTGATTCCATTGTTCGTAGATTTTTCAAATTATCTGGCTAGTGATATTGTCCCACCGGACTCGTCCTTTTATCAAAGAAAAAAGTTCATGCATGATGTGAAAAAAATTCTTTTGGGATAAGCCATACTTTTATAGGAGTTGGGCTGATGGGATTATTCGACGTTGTGTGCCGGAATTTGAGATGTTGAGTGTTTTGGAGGCATGGGATTCTTCGCCTGTAGGGGGCATCATAGTGGTATTCGAACTGCTCACAAGATCTTGCAATGTGGCTACTATTGTCCAACCATCTACCAAGATGCTCATGAGTTCGCCAAGGCATGTGATAGATGCCAAAGAGATGGTGGCATTTCGCGAAAGCAAGAGCTCCATCTGAATCCCTTTCTTGTGATTGAGTTGTTTGATGTGTGGGACATTGACTTTATGGGCCCTTTTATGAGTTCTCATGGGATGAAGTACATTCTTGTGGCAGTCGATTATATTTCTAAATGGGTGGAAGCTATTGCACTCGCGAATAATAAAGGGAAGAGGGTCACCGCATTCTTGAAAAAGAACATATTTTCCAGATTCGGCACCCCAAGGGCTATTAGTAGTGATGGGGGATCTCACTTTTGAAACAAGCTATTTAAGGGATTATTGGAAAAATATGGGGTTCTCCATAATATGGCCACTCCTTACCATTCTCAAACTAGTGGGCAAGTTGAGGTGTCAAACAGGGAGATTAAGAAAATTTTGGCAAAAACGGTGAATGCTAATAGAAAGGATTGGTCAAGGAGGCTTGACGATGCTATTTGGTCCTATTAGACAGCATAAAGAAGCCCATAGGTATGTCCCCATACCAACTTGTATATGGGAATGCTTGTCACTTACCGGTCGTATTAGAGCATAAGGCCACGTGGGCAATGAAGAAGTTGAAAATGGAGTGGAATGAGGCTGCGAAACAGAGGTTAAACGGGTTGAATGAGATTGATGAATTTTGCTTGAAGGCTACGAAATTTCAACCCACTATAAAGAAAAAATGAAGAAGTACCATGACCAAATGATTGAGAAGTGCGATTTTTTTGTTGGGGATTTAGTGCTTTTGTTCAATTCTAGGTTGTGTTTGTTTCCGGGCAAACTCAAGTCCAAATGGACTGGTCCCTATTTGATCATCCAACTATTCTCTCATGGTGCAGTTGAGTTTGAGAACAAGGAGAGTGAGAGGTTCAAGGTGAACGGGCAACGAATCAAAATATATCTAGGGCATTCTGAAACGGGAAGGAAGTGATCGAGGCATACCATCTTGATGAAGTCTGAGTAATCAAGAGTCCTCCGTCGTGCCATGACGTTAAATCAAGGGCTAATTGGGAGGCAACCCAATATGTATCCTCTAGCCAACTATAGGTTTTTCATGATTTTCTAGGCATAGTTGCATTATTTTTGCTTTTATTACTTATGTCACGTCTGAATGTTCCTTTATTTTTCTTTTGAAGTGTTGGCTAAAGTATAGATTAGGTCCGTGTCCAAAAAGTGTCCAGAAAATAAAAAAAGATTAGCTTAATGGGTGTTAAATATGCAGGTATCACATCACCCGAAATCTGCAGAAAATTGGTCTGTTGCACCAATAGACGGAACCATCAATGGACCGTCGTGTCATCGATGGACCGTCGTGTCATCGATGGACCGTCGGTGGGATCCGTCATGCCCAGGTATGTCTTTCAAATTTTCCAAGTTAGGGAACCATCGACTGACCCCATGATGGACCGTTGACCCTGTTACGGTCCATCGACGGGGAATCATCGCGTCTTTACCCACTGACCCAACCTTACCCGTCCGGCTGAATATTAAAAGTTTTAAACCTTTAAAGTTCCCACCTCTTCACAAAACCCCTCATAACCGTTTCTCTCCTTATTTCCTACCATTTTCCCCCACTTCATCACCATTAACTCCCATTCCCTCTCCATCTTCTGATTTCCCACATTTTTCTCGAATTCCCCCAGTCCCTTTTTCTCTTAAATTCTCCCATTTTCTTCAGTTCCTTTGCCGGTCGGTGTTCGTGATGGTTCTTTACATTGTTCAACTACTAGAGTTCATATTCTTGTTGTTGTCTTACTATGTGGGTCTCCAATTTTGGACCCTTATTGCATGCTAGAACTCACCCCGGTAGTCCTAAGTTCCCGTAGAACACTGATATTGAAAAGGAATGGGGGTGTTTTGTTAAAAAATGGCGCGTGTTTCCTGATTCTTTTTCTGACCTAGGGTTGCTAGGCTGTTGAAAATTGAATGCTCAAATTCAAAAAGTTCATGCCCTACGAATGATGGGATGCTAGGTAAATTTTTAGTAAACTTTGGCTTCTCCTAATACTTCAACTTTGTATGATAGGGTATCCAAGTTTGGCTGCAAAACAGTGTTCCCTGAAGGTCAGTACAAGACCCCGTTGACGGACCATCGGTCGCTCGACGGACCGTCGTTGTGGTCCGTCAACCCTACCTTCCCTAGTTTACTCTAAGTGTCCAGTGATGGACCCTTGTGACGGATCTTCGTGCCTTCGATGGTCCGTCCTGCACAACTGTCGACACTGTCAGAACCTTTATTCTGATGTTTAGAAATTTTAACTCTAAGTGTCCCTGGACAGACCCTGTGACGGACCATCGTGCCTTCGACGGTCCGTCCTACCTAATCGTTGATACTGTCAGAACCTTTGTTTCTGATGTTTTCAAATTTTAGTCTAACTGTCCCTCGACAGACCCCTATGACGGACCGTCGTACCTTCGACGGTCCGTCCTACACAATCGTTGCCACAATCAGAACCTTTGCTTATGATGATAGACAAAAAATTCACTAAGTATTCCTCGATGGACCCCCATGACAGACCGTCGTGCCTCCAACGGACTTTCTATGGGTCCATCATGCAGTGCTGCAACTGCTGCACTGCCATTCCATTTCTGTTTCTACTTTATTGCTTTCATCTGTTGCATGTACTGATACTAATTTCTTTTCTTTACAGGTAATAATGGCACCAAAACAAGACCGCGTCTACTCACAAGGGTGGTCCAAGTTCGTCGCCCCATCCGCCCGGATGGTCATAGGTTCAGAAGATGAGCGAGACCCGGAATACTTTCCACCAGGCACTCTCACTTCCACTCGTGCTGCACGCACCACCAGAGCCACTCCCACGAAGGTGGCGCCCGGTAGAGTCATTGCCTCCCAGTCTGAAGAGGAGCACATACTGATCGACACACCTTTTGGTTCTGCTACACTATCTGAAGGAGCATCTGGCTCTGAGGATGCTTACGGTACTGAGGAAGTGTCTGGTTCTAAGGAGGTCTCCAGGTCTGAGGAGGTTCTAGCTTCCCCGCTCCAATTGTTGATCAGCCCAACCGGTGGTGTGTCGAGGGGCAGTACCAAATCTACACTGATGCTAAGATTCCCAATGACAAGGGGGTCATGACCCAGACCCTGACACTTGAGCGGCGGGTCCTCACGGGGAGTCTTCCAACCATGCTGACCATCCATGAGTTATTCACCTGACATCGGATAGAGTGGACGGCTCGAGATGTAGGCTGCTACAGTGAGGAGATGGTTCGAGATTTCTATGCCTCCTATGTGGCGACTCTCCGATCTCTGCTAGACAGCCGGGAAGCCCCCGCCAAACATGCTCCTTTGGATTATGTCCAAGTCCGCGGCAAACAACTTGACATTTCCTTGCCGGCAACCTGCAGGTTTCTCTATGGTGCGGATGCTGATGCCACCCAAACACCTCTCACCGCTGAGTTCGACTATCAGTGGAAGTTGATTAAAGATGGTCGGTTCCAGTGTTAGCCAGAGTTGAGAGAGACCACCAAGCGGTGGATTGCACATTACCGTTCCGTCGATTGTGAGGCTGCCGATTGGGTGCTGGAGCCCAAGGGAAGTATCAAGAAGGCTAACCTCATCTTCACAGCTAAGTTTTTATGGTTACTAGTTCGACACTGCCTAACCCCCACTGCAGCTGACAACATTGTCACTTGGGATCGTGCGGTACTGATGGTGGCGATGATTGCGGGGTTCGAGGTGGACTTCACATGGCTACTATAGGCAGTGATGCACGAGAGGGCCTTCAAGGCCACTACTACTTACCCCTTCCCGTGCATGGTTTTTGCTTTGTGTAGGTTAGCAGGAGTGCCCGTGTGGAACATTAATGTGCTCAAGACCCTTTCTGTCATAGTAGATATTGGCCTCATTCAGGATAAGGCTAATGAGTTTTCTCCCCACAGAGGGCCCCATTCGAAGGTGCAGCTGGTTCGTGACAACCTAGCGGCAAAGGTAGAGCAAGCCCAAGCGGCTAACCCGGCTACATCTGAGCCTACCGACACTAATCCGGTCGATTCTATCCTGGGTGGTAGCTCCGCTCCGATCTCCTCCCGCTCGACTCCATCTACTACTCTGGTCTCGATGGCTAAGGTCCAGAAACTTGAGGCCCAAATGGCCACACTTTTACACCACATCCACCCTTGGATGCAAAGTTCTATTGCTGAGGGAGAGGAGCGCTTAGAGAGGAAAATGTCCTAGCACACTGAGCGGAAGGTCATGGAGGTCTACCAGCGCTTGGACGCCTTTGAGACACGGATTCTTGCCCGACAAGCCCCTACAGTGGATGTGATAGCCCTCCAGGCTGTTGTGGAGAGTCTTAGAGTAGACCTAGATACTATACTAGAGGCTCGGGTGCCGGAGTCTGAGGCCCCTTCTATAGAGCTCGCTGAGGAACAGTGTTAGCTGCCTTGTTCTCCACTCCCACAGTGCCACCACCTCCCCCACGAGAGCATGACAAGAGGCACCGAATTAGAGATGAGGATGAGTCTCAGGCGCGTAAGAAGGAGCGCCATGAGTTGGACTCTGCGAGGAGAGCCTCACTTATTGATGAGGAGGCCCGCCAGTTGAGGGATATAGAGTTTGTTGCTGGGGCGTCTAGCTCCAAAGTTGTTGAGGCTGAGAGGAGCACTACTGATGGTGGTTTTGTTTTTTAGTACACTACTGAGGGTGTCCCGACTACAGAGAGAGCGGGTTCCGGGCAACCGAACCAGCCACCTTGTTGATCCCCGACGCTTTGCGCCTCAGGTTTGCTTCACCTACCACCCTATTTTATAACCTTTGTTGGGGTGGGGGTAAATGGAAAGTGAGTGCTAGGGTGAAGTCTTAGTATCCCAACTCACGATCCTCTCTTGGGGTTTTCTTGATTGTGTTCTTTTTCCCTAAGAGACTTGTTATTTTTATTGTTGAACTGACATTGTTGGTATCTTTTGTACATAGTATAGAAATGGAATCTGAAGCATGATGGCAAAACAAAATTATATCCTAATTTAAAGAAAATGTTGCATGACTAAGCACAGTAACTGATAAATGTTTGAATCTAACAATGACATAGAGATATACCACTACATGACTTTAAATCTAAAACTCAAACTAGGTTTCTGATAATTTTGTAGAGTAATGAGATGTCAAGTGCGTATGAGGAAAAATTTAATATTCAACCATTGGTACTGAGCTAGAACTTGCCTGGTTAGTCCTGCTAAAAGTAATCCGTAATAGACAATTAGGAAAGGATCATAGGGCCTTGTTCAATGTAGCTAATCTTTAGCCTAAAAAATAGAAAACGGAATGAAATTAATCCCTTCTTGACCCAAATGATTTGAGCTTAAAATAGACCTTTCTTTTTCACCCCAACTGATCTTTTCTGGGAACAATGTGTTGGCCCATGTCCCTCCTTGGGCATTTGCACCTCAGCTTATGCCAAAATCATAAGTTGAGGGTGGCTAATGCACAAAAAAACCTTGTCATGGCCCTGACCCAATTTTTGGTATTATGTACCTTGACTCATGGTAAAGCCATGAGTTGAGGGTGGCTATTATGAGGAATACTCTTGAAAGTGGGGTTGAAAGAATAAAGAGAGATAAAGAACAAAATAAAAGTGACTCAAGAAAAGTTGAAAGCAAAGTGAAACTTGTTTTTGAAAATTTAAAAATACAAGAAAAGAGAAGAGTCACTTACACAAAAGGAAAAAGAAGGGAGAATATCAAGGTGAAAGAAAATTGAGAAAAAGGGCAGAATAAAACGATAAAAAGGTAGGACGCTTAGCCGTTATGTCAAGGAGGGCAACAAATCACTAAAACATATCCAAATGTACCCAACCTGACCCTGAGCCTAAGTTACAAGCTAAGAAAGTCCCATTCTGATCCTAAGAGTGCATTATGGTAAACTTAAAGCAGTGAAAATAAGGGCAAACCTATGGCAACAAGAATAAATGAGGTGAGAAGTTGTTCTGAGAGTGAGTGTCGAAAAATAATCCTTATACTCAAACTGAAATTATTGTGTGAAAAATGAGGATGTTGTTTTGAAGTAAGGACACTAGTTGCAATACCGGAAAGTTAGTACGTTAGTGAGAGATCAAAGAGGATAGATGTTGATGTGTGGTGAGTCTGTGTCATGGTCTGATCCTCATGATAAAGCCTAATAGTGATAGCATGCATAAATCAATTTGAAAATAATTGGCATTGCTAGCCAGATGATTGCAAAAAGCTAAAATAAGGGTACTCTTGTACAAAGACTTTGTAGTGAGTCATAGTGCATCCGCTTGAGGACAAACAACAAATTTAAGTTGAGGGTGTTTATGTACCGTGGTTTCACGGTACTTTCAATGCTTTTTCCTTAAGTTTAGTGTGTGTCTAAGGCCTTTTTGTATTGTTTTTAATGTATTTTTCTCTTTGTTTGCAGGAAATCTGTCCAGAAGGAGAACGTGGGAGAATTGTGTTGAGAATTGAAGAAGTGACGACTTACGGAGCCATCGACGGTCCATTGTGACCTCGACGGTCCGTAGGTGGCCATCTTCATACGGAGAAAAAGGTTGCTAAAGAAAGTTGGGGAAATCTGACTAAGTGTGGGGCTACGGAGGCTCTTGATGGATCGTCACAGCCATGACGGACCGTTCTGCACATCCGTCAATGTTAACAGAAAGTAGCCCCAGTACCCATCTTCAAAAGATTTTTTTCGTTTAGAAGTCATTTTAACGAGTGCACGCGTTAGAACTCGCCTTATTGCTACTTTCCAGACAAAGGAGGTAGATAATAACAAAAGAATTATCAACGTAGATTTAGTATATACTATCTAATAGGCTAGTGTCGGTTGGTGCAAAGTAACAACTAAGCCAAACACCAATTATGATGTTTAATATGAGGTAACAATAGGGTTTAGTAAATAATACACATGTAGCCTGACCAAGGTGCGGAGTGAAATTTCCTAGTTTCCAGACCAAGGAATTATGGATACATAACTTACGACTTTGCATGTAAGATACTAGTAAAGGATTGTTATAGCTAGAATTACCAAGTTATGAACCTGTGGGGAATACTTAATCCCTAGTTACTCTCATTACTTGATAAAAATCAAATCTTTGAAGCTGTTATTTATTTACTTAGAAATAGCTAATTACATTTATTGCTTAAAACCCCCCTTTTTGTTACTTGTTTCTTGGAAAGGACTTGACTAAATAGAAGTAATAATAGGTTAAAGTTAAGTCTAAATCATTTTCCTCTTGGGATCCACCCCAACCTCATAGTAGGGTTCTTTACTTGATACGACTGCTTATAGTTCTTTTCGAGAAGTAAATTTGAGCGTATCAGTCATCATACAAACATTAAACTTTCTAGTTATGCAGTGTAGAGATCTCATATGCCTGTAACCGAAACTCATCCAATTTAAGTAGTTGACCTACACAAATTTTTTGCAGCCACTTCCCAATTTAAATTCACCTTTTTCAATGCCCATAAGGCTTTGTTCTCTAACTCATATGGAAGATGATAGGCCTTCACAAATACCAATTTGCATGGAAACATGCCAAAATAGGATTCAAAGTCTATTCAGTAGGTCCAAAGGTCATCATCAAGATTTTTGGACCAATCGGTGTGGTAGAAGTTCACTGTTTTTGCTAAGATTCTCTCTATCTCCCGATTAGACACCTCATCTTAGACACTAGATTGAGGATGATACGATGTGGAGACTTTTGTGTTTCACTCCATACTTAGACATATGTGTCTCCAATTAGATATTGTAGAAATGAGAGTCGACATTACTTATAATAGCCCTTGGTGTTTCAAACCTTAAGAAATATTTTTCATGAGGAACTTTATGATACTTCTCCCTTCAATGTTGGGTGAAGTTATTGCCACCACCCATTTGGACACATAATCGATTGCCACTAAGATATACCTGTTCCTAAAAGATCTAGGGAAAGGTTCCATAAAATCAATCCCCTAAATATGTGAGAAAGGTAGCTCATGCCTGCTAGATATGCTTTCTTGCATTTTATATTGAACACAACACTTGCAAAAGGCATGGGAATTTATAGACATTGTGGTCCAATAGTAACCAGATTGTAAGACTTTTAAAGTTGTTAATATTCCTCCATGATGTCCCCCCACCGGTGAAGCATGGAACACTTCAAGTATCTACTGCACCTTCACATTAGGAACAGAACCCGAATAATATTGTCATCATATCCCCTAAAAATAAAAGGTATACATACTTCTTCGCAACAAATAAGAATTTAATCTTCTGATGGATACTCAAATCTTCATGTAACAGACCACATATGATCAAGTTTGCATAATCTTCATACAAAAGGGCTAACATTTGGGAGATTAACATTACTGTTCATCAAGGAAAGCATCACCAATTTCTCCTCCCTCATCCACTAGAACATCTACTTCAAGCCTTGATATGTGGCTGTTTACTTTTTTTTTTCACACCTCTGTCTATCCCTCACCTCAAAATCAAATTCTTGGAGAAGAAACCCCCACCTAATTAGTCTTTGTTTGGCTTCTTTCTTTTCCATCAAGTGTATTAGAGTGACATTATTAGTATGAACAACACATTTTGTACAAAATAAGTATGCTCTAAAATATTAAAACCATAGACAATGGATAACAACTCTTTCTCCATGACAGTATAATTCATTTGAAAACAATTCAAGGTTTTGCTAGAAAAATAGATGGGATGAAAGAAATTACTCTTCCTTTGCCCAAGAGCATCGTCAAGTGCCAATAAACTAATGTGCCCAAGAGCATCATCAAGTGCAAATAAACTAACATCACACATCATTTCAAAATCAAGATTCCAATTAGGGGTTGTTATTATAGGGGCTAAGAAAAGCTTTGATTTCAAGATCACAAATGCCGTCTAACAAGCATAATTAAAATCAAAAGCACTCCCCTTCGCATTTCGACAGAATGGATTAGCCAATTTTGAAAAATCTTGAATGAATCACAGGTAGAATCGAACAGATCCAAGTAAACTTCTCCCCCCCCCCCCTTCACTAAAATTGTGGGAGGTAACATATCAATCGGTTGAATTTTCACTAGATCTACTTCAATATCATCTCCAAAAAATATTTTCCAAGCAATATACCTTTGTTAACTATGAAATTACATTTCTTATAATTAAGTATCAAGTTAGAATCCACACATACTTGAATACCATCTCAAAAAAATTTCAGCACTCTCCAAAGGAATCCCCCTAAAAAGTGATCTTTCAAGACTTCCATAAATTCCGATACCGTATCATAAAATATTGATAACATGCACCAACGCAAAGTGGTCGGCGCGTTGCATAGACAAAAAGGAATTTGCTTGAAGGAAAAATTCCCACAGGGGAAAGTCAAATTCATTTTTTCTTGAACCTCCAGTGCAATGGAGATTTAATTGTATCCGAAGTACCCATTGAGGATACAATACCATCATTTACCCGCAAGCCTATAAAGCATTTGTCATGAAAGGTATAGGGGAATGGTCCTTCTCGGTCCATGAATTCAATTTATAGTAATCTATACACTCTCCACCATTTTACAAGTCTAGTAGGCACAAGCTAAGACTTTTAGTTGGGACTACTGTTATACCACTTTTTAGGGACATATTATTACACCCCGTATGAACTAGAAACACCTAGCTAAGGCTTGACTAAATCTAGTAAGTTCAACTAGAGCCTCAAATGTTAATTTATATTGGAAACTAATTTAAATTATAAAAAATGTCTATTGAAGTTAGTTTGGTGATTTTAGAGGTCAAACATCTAGATACAACTAAAACATTCGGAAATTAGTCATTTGAACTAGTGAGTTGTACGGGTCTTGTCGTTGAAGTTTTGAGTGTTGTTTGAGGGTGAAAACTTGTGGAATTGACTAATTCATTGGGCATGTTTCGAGTCCAAACATCCGGGTATAACCCGCCAAGGATCACCCCAGGGGTCCTTGAGGAGGACGCTACCTTTTGCTAAAAACTGTCAGAACACAACTTGGCCTACCAAGGCATTAATGGACCATCAATGGAACCACGGGTCATGGATTGACTTCGTGAGTTGAGACACAATATCATCACCAAATACTCCACAATACCCGTCTCTGACGCAATCGATTCTATTCAGTACGGGGCATGAACTCACCTACGGTATGTAGGTGGGTGGTCGTAGGTGCTACCAAGTTTTAGTATTTTTAATTAAGTGAGGGTCAACTTCAAATCGTCATATATCATAGCACAAAACAAATCAGGTGGTAAATTACCTATCCAATTAAATATATCTGAGTCAAATATCCAATGCCACCGAGTTTACCTAATTCCAATCTCAAAGTATATGCCCGAAATAGTGAAGCACTGTCAGAACTACTGAGGCCAAACTACGGAGTAACTCCACCTATGGTCCGTAGGTATCCATCCGTAGATGCTGCCAGTTTTAGTATATTTTGTTTTAAGTTGGGGGTTTGGTAAGTTAGCTAATCAATTAAGGGCTTATGTAATCAGTTAAGTGGTCAAATAACCTCCTATAAATAGTTAATAAGGCCCTAAAAGTAATCCATTAATTCACCACAAGTTAAGACCCCAAATCATAGCTAACTTTACCCCCAAAATGTCTCCAAAACTCTTCTCTCAAAACCTCCATTAAGGACCTCGAAGAATATCAATTAAAGTTGAAAATGGAATCTTTTTCAAAGGATTTTCATGGAATTCTAAGTCTAAGGTATGGGAGTTTTTTATTCTTGGTTAGCTATCAACAAGAATCCCTCTCAACTATGTTTTCAAATTCATCAAATTCTAGGTTTTCATCCAAAGCATGAGTCACCTTCTAAAAACATTTCAATTGCTAACTTATGATTGTTTATGATTAGATATGTTCAATTATGGGTGAATTCATGGTGTATTAAAAGTTTTTGAAAAAAAACCCAAACACTCATGTTCTTCCCTTTTTCTCCATTGTAAGACCTTGTGTGGATTGATTGATGGGTATTTATTAATAATCTAGAATATCTACATTGAAACATGATTTTATTATGAAGTTAATCTATCTCATGATCAATTCACAGGTTTAGGGTTAGGGTTAGGTCTTGATTGATGACCTTAGAACTAGATCACCTAGACTTGTATTGATCATAATTAAACCTTAATGACATGAATTAACTTGTTTATGAATATATATGAAGGTTGGTGGATGAATCTAGGTAATGTGTATAATTGTTGAACAGTTCCCACAAGACCCATAATATTCCCTTCTTCCTAAAATCTAAACCTTCGTATGCTTTCATTCGTGACTGAAGGATAAGAATCTAGTATGTTCCCATGTAATTTATTATTGTATTATGTTATTGGTTTGTGATCTTCTTCTATCTAAAGTGCCTAGTCTAAGATGATAGACTTTATCTTAACTCTTGGCTTTGAAGGGAAATCTATAAAGGTATGATATCTTGAATTTGATATATATGAATGGCTTGATCCATTTATGGTGGATGTGTTTACTTTTGATTCATGTTGAATTGTATGTGGTTTTCATGTGGAAGGACCCTACCCACGTAATCCCCTATATGAGTGTTTGATTCTATACATTCCATGAATGACCTACTTGAATGAAGAATGTATTCATGCCTATTGTAATTAATATTAGATATGTTGATCTATATGGTCTAATATCCTTAAATTCAATATATGTGAATTGTGCACAAACATGAATATGATGTGTCTATATTGTCCATTCAAAGGCTACTCTTCATACGCGCCTTTACATACTATGATGCATGAAATGTACATGACTATGAAGATATGGATATGATATGAATATGAATGTTGTGAGATGATTATGGGACTGTTGTTATGTTGAGTAGAAGGCAATTCTCATGAACCCTATATGACTATGGTATGAAAGATGAATTCTCACACAAAGTTGGTTTTATGATGAAATGCATTCTCATGTTGTAACCATTGAGCTAAATTATATATGAGTGATTAAGTCCCTAAGGTATCTTTATGAACTAATGCTTAAGTAAAGGCTAAAGATAACCTAAAAAGGGGAATTGAGCTTAGCACCAAGAGGATATGCATGAGAGTCTCTTCACAAAAGAAGGAAGTTTCCCCCGATGGTATCATGAGATGGAAACCCACATGTTTATATAGATAAGGTTTCTAGTAACAATTTTCATATTCTATAACTATGAAGCCCGCATAGGTTATAGCTAGTGGATCTACCTAGACGCTATCATGAATGTATGTCCTACCTTGGCAATTAGGACCCCTCTTTTCAGTATTAGTGGTTAACACCGGATTCAATTTAGCTCACATGGTCCATTTCGGTTATAGCAAAGTTTCTCGAATTCTTAAAATATGAATAAACATAAGAACATTAATTTTAACTATGGCTTCTTGAGCGATACTTTTACACCTAGTAAATTCAATGAATTAAGTTATGGATCCATGTGTAGTTCAATTACTTAAAAAGTGTCCTATTATACGCTAACTAACATAGTTTAGGAAGATAGGTTGATAAGAAACTAAACACGACCACAACGCCCGATGAACTAGTAACCTACGCTAGTGTGGTGCTAGAGATGGTAGAATGGCTCAAAAGGGGTGTCTAAGGGTTTGACCATGAAAAGATATTGAAGATGTATATCGGTACCTTATAAAGGGATTACGGTATTAAGGCCAAGGGATGATTTCCAACCAAAAGGGAGGCTACTGCCTCAACCTCGGGCATGACCAAGGATCATGGTCATGACCAAGGGCAATGCGGGAAGCTAGTGAATTTTCCTTGTCCATGGAAAATTACTAGCTACTGTCTAAGGAACCACGATCCACTTCACAACTCATGGTGTACTTTAAAGAAGGGGGAAGGTTGGTCGTGGTCTTGCCTTAGGCGTTTGAGAAACGGGGATGTTTTAAGGGCCTATTGCCCAAGGCAACATGAGCCACATGACAGGCCATGGTGCATGTTCGCACACAAGGGGGAGGTTTTCATAAAGTTTACTTAGATTCTAGGAGGGATGGAACATTTTGGGAGCCTACTGCCCATCATTTCATGAGCATCACCACGAGCTGTTGAGTTCTTCATGGCTCGTGTAGTAGGCGTGAAGGCTAAACAGAATTTCAAAGTTGAGGTCAAGTTGGACTTATTTTAATAGTCCAACTAAGTGAGGGGTATTTTGGATATTTTAGGGGTTGACTATATATTGATTTTAAGTCATTTAGCACTCAATTCCCACATAAAATCCTAATGCCAAATAGAGACCCTATTACTCCCACTTCTCTCTACATTCCCTTTCTATCCAACCTCCATTGAAGAAGCATTGAAGGTTCAAGAAAAAGACCAAATATCCAAGTTTCCTTCTCAATTTCATGGATAAAGTCTTCATCAAGGTCATGATTCTTTCTCTCTCGATATTCCTTTCCCCAAGAGGTCCATTAAAAGATGACTTCAAATTTCCAAAGACCTAGGGTTTTCTCTACAAATGGGTCTTCTTTGAAAAACTAATTTATGAATATATCATGACTAATTATGATTATTTAGGGTTATTTAAGTGTGTATTTATGATAAATTATTATTATGCACTTGATATTTCCCTAGACCCATGTTCTTCCCTATTTTCATAAAACCTTGGATTGAAAATGATGAACTGGTTGATGATTATGCATACATCAATTGTTGTATTGATATCAATTGTGTTAATTATTCCATGAATTACCTTATATGATATGTTTTTTAGGTTATTGACCCAATTACTTAAGGATTCATGAATGTCCCTTTTCTCTTAACCTTGACTCTTGACTTATGTTTGTGAATGATTAGAGATGATGTAATTGAGTATGTTCTTTCTCAATTGACTATTGAATGACCATGATAATCAATTAAATGGGTAAATATCATTGCTTTGGGATGAAGTCTTGAATGTGTGTTCTTGGAGGCTATTGGTAAGACCTTAAAGGTCATGGACTTGTTATTGAAGTATTGTTGGCTTATTTTAGGTAATGTTGGTTAATTGAAGTATGAATGCATGATCTATCTATGAATATGATGTTTGTGAGATGATGATAGGTGTACTATGATGAGGGATAGAAAGTAATTCCTATGCGCATCTTATTACTATGTTATGACGTAATGTCTCACATGTTGTTAGGTTTGTGATGAAAGGAGTTTCTCATCCTAGAACCCATAAACTATGAATATGTTATATGAGGGGTTACAATCCTAAAACCTATTTTATGAATTAATGATTGAGAAAGAACTAAAGATACTTCAAAAGGGGAATTTATCTTAAAATCGAGAGAACTTGATAATGAGAGGTCTACCTTCCAAATATAAGGTAGGTTCACCCAATGTTCTCATGAGGTGGAAACTACAATGCGAATTCACATAAATAGGGTTTCTAGTAACAACCGCCTAATTCCTTAACTATGTGCCCCCATAATAAACCTAGCTAGAGGTTCCACTTAGATATTATTATGATGTAGATGCCCTACCTTTTACAAGTTGGACACCCTCCTTTCGGTGCAAGGGGTTGACATCGGATTCCATGTTTAGCTCATATACTCTAATGTCGGTTATGGCAAAGTTTCTCGAAACTAAAATGAATGAATGAAAGTAATACGATAAATACTAACTAGGACTACTTAATAGGTATTACTTAGTGTAGGTAAGGGTATGAGACTTTTCCTATACATTGAACAAGTGGAACATGATGAGAATTCTAGAGTGGGTTCTTTATGTATGAATGGTATGTATGATGTTGGTTTCACTTGATATACATGCTATTGGTATACATTGTTATAGAAAATTTAGACTACATTTGTTATGATGTTATATGATGTAATGACAATGCTTAGGGTCTCTTTGCTAGTGTACTTGGTTTGTGTGGGTTTATGGGGCTTAACATAAAAATTGCACAAGTAGACTTGGATCAGGATTATGAGTAAGGTCTTGTAAGGTAATGAGATGGACTCAAATTATGAAACGTTGATTATGGATTTGTTATAAATATGCTCTTGAACATGAATATGAATGTCTTATGGTTGTGGTGAAATGGACTTGTATATGTTCTTGGAACGTGCATTAGTCTTTTAAAGTGAATTTGGCATGTTCATACCAAAATGTCCTTTTGTGAATGGTTTTAATGTTTTATTTGCATATATCCATATTTATTACATGCAGTTTGTACTAACCCATATTTCTCCTATTTTCTACACAAAGTGTAAGTTCGGGACGTTGAAGAGTTTCTAGTCTATTCTTGAAGAACTTGGGTTGCTATCCTCAAGTTGGTGAATCCTCAGGTCCAAGGATGGAGATGCTAGCTCTAGTTCCATATTTCCTTATTGAAAGCTTTATTGTAATTCTTATTATAAGACTTATTGTAATGATGTAAAGGATAAGTCCTAAATTCTTGTACTCTTATGTTTAGATGGTCATGTGAGACGATGTAGTCTATTTGCGATATATGTAATGTGAAGTTGAACATCAAATGAAAAGTCTTAATTTTTTCCGCTTTTTATTCTATCAATGATGTGATGATGTATGCTAAGGACTTCTTTAAGGCCTTTAAAAGGACAAAGACGCCAGTTACGACTATGTAGTGCTCTCCGATCGTGACAAACTTAGTATCAGAGCATGAGGTTGAATAATCTTAGGAACGATGTCTCACTAAACCACGTCTATGTAAAGTCTTGTTCAAAACTGTGAAGCGCGACACACTTATGAATGATAGGCGACGTGATGCTTAGGAAATTCTCATTTCTTTGGTATTCTTAAGTTGTTCCTTAAGAGTCTTAACTCTATGTGTCCTTCTCTTCTATTGCTTTTCTTATGGTTATATGCTATGACTACTAGAAAGGCAGCCTCAATAAGGGTTGAAGAGGAGATAACGCAGAGTTCCTCCCCCAAGACAATCAAGATTCTCCTCAAGAACATGTTCCTCTAGGTGAAAAAGCTCCGGTCAATCCTCTGTCATGTCTGATAGGGAGATAAGGGCGGATTTCCTAAACTTGACTCAATTCATGGCTTCTCAAGTTCAAGTCGTAACTACTCAAGCTACTGACGGTCCAAGAAAATTGGGAAGTTGCACCCAGTGTGAACCAAAATGCTAGTACTATGGCTTCACGATTGAGGGACTTCACTAGGATGAACCCTGCCATATTCTTTGGGTTTAAGGCAAATGAAGATCCTCAAGACCTTCTAGATGAGGTTTATAAGATCTTGTATGCTATGTGAGTAAGTTCAAACGAGAAGGCCGAGCTAGGCACTTATAAACTCAAGGATGTGGTTCAAACTTCATAAACTTAATAGAAAGACATAGGGCTTTGAGAGTGGGTCGTATAAGTTGGGAAGTCTTTAGGAGGGCATTTCTTGATAGGTTCTTCCCGAGGGAGAAAAGAGAGGCAAAAGTGGAAGATATCATCAACCTTCATCAAGGAGGTATGAGTGTTCAAGAATACACTTTGAAATTCATAATGTTTTCCAAGTATGCCTCTTCTTTGGTGTCTAATACTAGAGATAAAATGAGTCATTTAGTTACGGGTGTGTCCGATGATCTTTTGGAAGAGTGTCGTGTGGAAATGCTTCATGACAACATGGACCTTTATCGTTTGATGGTGCATTCTTAACAAGTTAAGGGGAGTAGGCTTAAGAGGAAAAATAAGGATGCTAAGAGGACAAGGCCCTATGATGGAGGTAATTCTAATGGTAAGTTTGAAATTCAAGACAAACTGAAGTTCAAGAAGAGACTCTCCAACCAAGTTCCTTCTAATTTCTCCAAGGCTAACAAGGATAGGGTACCTAACCTTAAGCCTCAAGGAGGAAACGGTGGTGGTTCACAAAGTGAGAAGCCAAATTGTGCCAAATGTGGCAATAATTATTTTAGAAAATGTTTAGTGGGGACGGATATTGTTTTGGCTGTGGATAGAGTGGTAATATGGTGAAAGATTTGTCCCATGTATAAGAATCAAGGAAGGGAAAGTAACCAAGCTCAAGCAAGTGTTCTTAATTTCGATGCCCCTAGAAGAAATGCTTTTATGCTCTCAAATCTAGGGGTGATGAAGAGGTTTCTCCCGATGTTGTTACCGGTATGTTGCAAGTATTTTCAGTTAATGTTTATGCATTGCTAGATCCCAGTGCCACTTTATCTTTTGTAATTCTTTTAGTGGCTAGGAAGTTTAATGTACTCCCCAATGTATTAGTTGAAACTTATTTAGTTTCCACCCTGGTGGGTGACTCCATTGTTGCTAAAAGAGTCTATATGAGTTGTCCATATTATTGTCCAATAGAGTTACATTGGTTAATTTGGTAGAACTTGATATGTTGTACTGTTATGTCTTATTGGGGATGGATTGGTCAAATTCTTGTTTTGCTTCAATTGATTGTAGAATAAGGTTATTTAAATTCAAATTTCCTAACGAACCTATTTTAGAATGGAAGGGTGGCAACTCAATCCCTAGATATCAAATTATTTCATGTCTAAAATCTTGTAAAATAGTTTCTAAGGGATGTCTCTATCATATTATGAGGGTCAAGGACCTTGGGTCCGAGTCTCCTACTCTAGAGACGGTTCCCGTAGTGAGGAAATTTTTGAAAGTTTTCACCAATGATTATACCAAGAATTCCTCCCGAACGGGAAATAGATTTTGGCATAGATTTAATGCCAGATACAAAATGCATATCAATTCCTCCTTATTGGATGGCTTCGGCCGAGTTGAAAGAACTGAAGGCTCAACTCAGAGATTAGCTAGATAATGGTTTTATACAACCAACCATATCTCCATGGGGCGCTACGGTGTTATTTGTGAAAAAGAAAGATGGATATGTTAGAATGTGTATTGAATACTGAAAATTGAACAAGGTCACTATAAAGAATAAGTATCCTCGTCCTAGAATTAATGATTTGTTTGACCAACTCCAAGAGGCGAGTTACTTTTTGAAGATTAATTTGAGGTCAGGGTATCACCAACTTAGAGTTAGAGAAGTTGACATTGGTAAAATAGCTTTTTGAACAAGATATTATCATTATGAGTTCCTAGTTATGTCTTTAGGTCTAACAAATGCCTTGGCGGCTTTCATGGACCTTATGAATAGAGTGTTCCAGAATCATCTTGATTTATTTTAATTGTCTTTATTAATGATATCTTGGTAAATTCCAAGAGTGAGGATGAATACATGGGTCATTTGAGGATAGTATTGTAAGTCCTCAAGGAAGATAAACTTTTTGCTAAATATATTAAGCGTGAATTTTGGATAAGGTCGGTTGTTTTTCTTGGTCACATTGTTTCTAGTATGGGTATTGAGGTTGATTCGAAAAAGACGAAGGCGGTTAAGAATTGTCCTAGACCCTTGAATCCCATTGATATTCGAAACTTCTTAGGTTTAGCCGGGTATTATAGGAGATTTGTTGACGGGTTTGCATGTATCGCTTCTCCATTAACTACCTTAACCCAAAAGAAAGTTAAGTTTAAATGTTCGAAAGCTTGTGAGAAAGGCTTCCAAAAGTTGAAATACAAGATTACCTCCACTCTGATGTTAACTTTACCGAAGGGTACCAAAAGTTTTGTTGTGTATTATGAAGCTTCTTGAATAGGTTTGGGTTCTGTCCTCATGCAACATGGTAAGGTGATAGCTTATGCCTTTAGACAACTCAAGGTGCATGAATAAAATTATCCTACTCATGATTTTTAATTAGTGTCCTAGTGTTTGCTTTGAAAATATGGAGACACTATCTATGTGGAGTGCATGTAGATGTGTTCATCAATCATAAGAGTCTCCAATATGTGCTAACTCAAAAAGAGTTAAATTTCCGACAAATGAGGTGGTTAAAGCTTTTGGAAGATTATGATATCAGTGTCCTTTACCACCCCACGAAAGACAACGTCGTTGTGGATGCTCTAAGTCGAGTATTAATGGAAGTGTAGCCCATGTTGATGATAGTAAGAAAGAGTTTGTAAAACATGTGCATAGATTGCCCCGGTTGGGTGTTTGACTTGAAGATTCTCATAAAGGGGGTTTCATGGTTCATCATAACTATGAATCATATGTATTGGTTGAGGTGAAATCTAAGCAACACCCTATTGATGGATTTGAAGGAATCAGTTCTTCGTAAGTCCAATGAATCCTTCTCCCAAGGGGGATGAGGTACCTATGTACCAAGGTAGGTTGTGTGTGCCGGATGTAGATGATGATAGGAAGAATTCTAGAAGAGGCTCGTGGTTCTCAATATTCTATTCATCCAGGTGCCACCAAATCGTATTGTGATCTACAAGAGATCTATTGGTGGAATGGTTTGAAGAAGGATATAGTGGAATTTGTGGCCAAATGTAAAAATTGTCAACTGGTAAAGGCCGAACATCAAAGACCGGGAGGTTAACTCAAGAAGTAGCTATTTCTACTTGGAAGTGGAAAGATGTCAATATAGATTTCATTGTGGGTTTGCCTTGTACACAAAGGCAATATGATTTGATATGCGTCATTGTTGATAGACTAACGAAATCAGCCCACTTTATTCCCATCAAAGCTACTTATTCAGGGAAGATTATGCCAAGTTGTATCTTAAAGAGATTGTGAGAATGCATGGATTTTCTTTAACTATCATTTCGGAAAGGGGTAATCAATTTACTTCTCATTTTCTGAAGGCATTTCAAAGTTGACTTGGTACCAAGGTGAAAATTAACACCGCATTTCATCCACAAACGGATGGTTTGGCAAAATGAATCATCCAAACCCTAGAAGATATGTTGAGGGCATGTGTAATTGCCTTCAGGGGGTAATTGTGATGACCACCTACCATTAATTGAATTTGCCTAGAATAATATCTCTTTATGAGAGGAGATGTGGATCTCCAGTTGGGTGGTTTGAAGTAGGTGAGTCTACTATAATAGGTCGCGAAGAAATTTATGAAGCCTTAGAGAAAGTCCGAAGCATAAATTATAGATTGAAGACGATCCAAAGTTGTCAAACATCTCATGCCAATAATATAAAGAGGGACCTCGAGTTTAGGTAGGTGACTTCATCTATTTGAATATATCACCCATGAAAGGGGTTATGAGATTTGGGAAAACGGGGAAACTTAGTCCCCGATATGTGGGGCTATATGAGGTTTTGAAACGTATCAGAATTGTTGCCTATGAGTTGAAATTACCTATTGAAATGGATCCGGTGCATCCGGTGTTCCATGTGTCAATGCTCAAAAAGTGCATAGGCAATCCAGTGTCTATGTTTTCTCTAGAAGGTTTAGAAGTTGATTCTAACCTTTCCTATGAAGAGGTCTAGGTTGAGATTTTAGACCGGCAAGTGAAGAAGTTGAGGAATAAGGAAGTAGCTTCCGTAAAGGTTCTTTGGAAGAACCATCTTATAGAGAATGATACTTGGGAGGCCGCGGCCGATATGATGTCCTGATATTCTCATCTTTTTTGTTCCTCTTCTAGTCAAGTTTGAGGTTAGTACTTCCTCGTAGCTTTGTCTTATTTTGGGTTATGTGTTCTTTAACTTTTATGATTTACCTAAAATATGCATTTTCTTGTGAAAAATTCATATTTCATATAAGTCTTGAATTATGTGTTCTTCATACTACTTGATTAATTGGTTAGTGTAATTGAGTTATGTGATATTTCTTGTTGGGAAATTATTTTAATTGTGAAGTGATGAAATGATATATAGGCTCCTTGTTGAATATGTTGAGCTACATGAGAAGGAGAAGGAAATTCCTCCTTATCTAAGTTGAAATGATAAAATCTATGCATAATTAGAAGTTGATGGTCCTCCGTTGTTGTGGAATTTTATTGCATATCTTCCATTGGTTGGACTAGTAGTCTTGAGTCATGAATTCAAAAAGTTTTCAAAGTGTCATTCGAGGAGGAATGGTCCCCGAGGTGGTGGTGGTGGATATTGTTACACCTAGTAAATTCATTGACTTAAGTTAGGGCTTCATGTGTAGTTCAATGACTTATAAAGGGTTTTAAATATTTTACAGGTCCTATTATATTCTAACCAACTAAGTTTGAGAAGATAGGTTGATCAGAAATTAAAAACGACCCCGGTGAACTAGTAACCTAAGCTAGCGTGGTGCTATAGATGGTAGGATGGATCAAAAGGGGCATCTAAGGGCTTAACCATGAAAAGATGTTGAAGATGTTTATCGGTACCTTAGCAAGGGCTTAAGGGATCGAGTCCAAGGGAGAAGTGCCAACCTTGTGGGGCAAGCAAAAGCCAAAGGTCAAGGCTGCCACAAAAGGGAGGCTACTGCCTCAACCTTCACGGTCATCACCAAGGCTCGTGGTCATGACCATGGGAAATGTGGGGAGATCGTGAAGTTCCTTTTCTATGGAAGATGGTGGCAACTTGGACTAGCTACTGTCCAATGCAGAACAAACCACTTCACGACTCGTGGTGCACTTGATGGCCCACTTAGATTGGTCGTGACCTTAACTTAGAAGTCAAGTTGGGGGAGATACTTCCTAAGTCGCCACAAGCCACTTCACGACTCATGGTGTACTTGGTAGAAGGGGGGAAGTATGGTCGTGGTCTTAACTTAGGCGTTTGGGAAATGAGGGCGTTTAGAGGGGCTAATGCCCAAGGCACAACAACCCACTTGATTGGCCATGGTGCTTGTTCACGGGAAAAGGGGAGGTGATCGTGACAGTTACTTAGAGTCTACGAGGGGTGGCACGTTTGGGGAGCCTACTGCTCAGCACTTCATGAGCACAACCATGAGCCATTGAGCTCTTTACGGCTCGTGAAGAGGGGCGTGAATGCTGGACGGGATTTCAAAGTTATGGTCAAGTTGGACTTTATTTTAAAAGTCCAACTAAGTGAGTGGTACTTTGGGTATTTTTGGGGTTGACTATATATTAATTTTAATGTCATTTAGCACTCAATTCCCACATCAAAACCTAATTCCGAATTGAAGCCAATTAGTCCCACTTCTGTCTAAATTCTCTTTCTATCCAACCTCCATTGAAAAAACATTGCAGCTTCAAGAAGAAGACCAAATCTCCAAGTTTCCTACTCTATTTCGTGGATAAAATCTTCATCAAGGTATGGATTGTTTCACTCTTGCGATTCCTTTCCCCAAGATGTCCATTCAAAGTTGATTTCAAATTCCCAAAGACCTAGAGCTTTCTCTAGAAATGGGTCTTATTTGAAAAATGAATTTATGAATCAATCATGACTAATTGTTATTATTTAGGGTTGTTTAAGTGTGTATTGATTACTAATTGTTGTTATTCACTTGATATTCCGCTAAACCCATGTTCTTCCCCAATTTCATAAAACCTTGGATTGAAAGTAATGAATTGGTTGATGATTATGCATATGGCAATTGTTGTATTAATGTCAATTGTGTTATTATTCCATGAATCACCTTATATGATGTGTTAGTTATTGACCCAATTCCTTAAGGATTCATGAATGTCCCTTTTCTCTTAACCTTAACTCTTGAATTATGTTAGTTAATGATTAGAGATGATGTAATTGAGTATGTTCTTGCTTAATTGACTATTGAATTATGATTATAATCAAATTAATGGGTAAATATCATTACTTTGGGGTGAATTCTTTAAAGGGTGTTCTTGGAGGCCATTGGTAAGACCTTCAAGGTCATGGACTTGTTATTGAAGTATTGTTGGCTTATCTTTAGTAATGTTTGTTAATTGAATTATGAATGATGAAGTTATAAATTTATGATAATGCTATGAATATGATGGTTCGTAGATGATGATAGGTGTACTATTATGACGGATTGAAGGTAATTCCTATGTGCATCTTATTACATGTTATGAGGCAATGTCTCACATGATGTTGGGTTTGTGATGAAAGAACTTTCTCATCTGAGAACTCATGATCTATGAACATGTTATATGAGGGGTTAAACTCCTAATGATTAAGGAATATTTAATGATACTTCAAAAGGGGAATTTATATTAGCATCGAGTGAACATGAAAATGAGAGGTGTCCCTTCCGAAAGGAAGATAGGTTCACCCTATGTTCTCATGAGGTTGACACTACAATGCGAATTAGCATAAAGAGGGTTTCTAATAACAACCTCCTAGTTAACTATGTGTCCCCATAGGAAACCTAGCTAGTGGATCCTCCTAGATGCTATTTTGATTTATATTCCCTATCTTTGCATGTAGGACACCCCTTTTTTGGTTTGAGGGGTTGAGACCAGATTCCATGTTTTAGCTCACATAATCTAATATCGGTTATCACAAAGTTTTCCAAAGTAAAATTTATGAATGAAAGTAGTAATATGAACACTAACAAGGACTACTTAAGAGGTATTACTTAGTGTAGGTAAGGTTATAGGACTTTACCTATACATTGCACAAAAGGACCTTGAGGGGAATTCTAAGGTGGATTCTTTATGTATGAATGGTATGGACGATGTTGGTTTCACTTGATATATATGATGATCGTCTACATTATTATGTATAATTTTGACTATACATGTTATGATGTTATATGAGGTAATTACAATGCTTATGGTCTCCTTGCTAGTTACTATGTGTAGTGTTATGGGGCTTCACATACACATTGCACTAGCAGACTTGGACCGGGGTTATAAGTATGGTCTTATGAGGTAATGATGAAATGGACTCAAATTACGAAATATTGATTATGGATTTGTTATAATGTTGGTCTTTAACGTGAATATGAGTATGTCTTATGGTTGTGGTGATATGGACTTGTATATGTTCTTGGAATGTGCATAAGGCTTTTAAAGTGAATTTGGCATGTTCATACCAAAATGTCCTTTTGCTCATGGTTTTAATATTTTATTTCCATATACCCATGCTTAGTACATGTGGTTTGTACTAAACCATATTTCTCTTATTTTCTACACAAAGTGTACGTTTGGGCCATTGAAGAGTTTCTAGCCTCTTCTTGAAGAACTTGGATTGCTATCCCCAAGTTGGTGAATCCTCAAGTCGGAAGGTGGAGATGCTAGTTCCATTCCATATTTCCTTATTCAAAGAATTTATTGTAATTCCTACTATAAGACTTGTTGTAATGTTGTAATGGCTAAGTCCCAAATTCTTGTACTCGTATGTTTAGATGGTCATGTGAGAAGATAAAGTCTATTTTCGATATATATGAAGTGAAATTGAACTTCAAATGAAAAGTTTTAATTTTTCTACTTTTTATTATATCAATGATGCGATGATGTATGCCAAAGGCTTGTCTAAGCCCTCTACGAGGACGAATATGTCGGTTACGACTATGGGTGCTCTCCGATCGCGACAGATACTACTTAGTGTAGGTATGGTATGGGATGTTACCTATACATTGCACACGTAGGACTTAAGAGAGGTTCTTGTGAGAGTTTTTTATGTATAGATACTTATGAATGATGTTATGGACGATGTATAATTGGTTTACTTATTATAATGACTAATGAAGTATGTGACTTGCTTATGTTTTCTTGATGATTTGATTAGTATATATGATGGTATGGAACTTCATATGTATATTGAACAAGTAAACATGAGAGGGGGTCATGGGTGGTGTCTTTATGATATGATGTTAATTGAACTCATGGTTTCATTCCATTAAGATGATTTATGAATTGTTGTATGACCTCTTTGAGTTATTACTATGATTGACTTTCCTTACAATTTAAGTAGTATATCTATGATTATATCCTTATTGCTGATTGTTGAGTATATTAAGGTCTAAAGGTGAAGTGCATGACTAAGCTATTTTTACAGGAGTTCTTAGTAGGGTTGGTATTATGGGATGCCAACCACACATTTCATAAGTTTTCCTTGGGGTTACTAAGGTAATTGATTTACTATTAAATGATTATGAATGTGACATTGGCTTATGTTGCACGTTATAAAAGCATGATAGTTACCATATATTGAGTAAGTGTCTCTAAGAATTGTTGATGTAAGGTCTATTTAATGATGAGATAATCTTGGTATTTGTCTTGTATTACTTTATTATTGGAGGCTATGTATTGTTGAGATTGGGATATGTATTATCTTGATGTTGGAGACTATGATTGTTATTGTAATGATATTTCTTATGTTATAATTAAATGTGTGTGAGTTGCCTTCTTTGTTGCATTCTCCAACTATTCCCAAGATGATGTTCAAAATAGCATATGGCATGATTTCAAATGAAATGTACCTTTTAAAGCATGTTTTAAATGTTTTTGTACATGGCTTCCACACTTAGTACGTTTTCATTCTAACCTCTTCTTTCTACATTTTCTACAAAGTTTAGGGTTTGGAGAGGTTATGTTATATACTTGGAAGATAGGCTTCTAAGGATCTTGGCGATGAAGACTTGAGGATTTCTCAGAGTTTTGAGGACGAACCCACCTTATGTCCCTTATATCTTTACTTTTATGTTTTAGACTTTGTAAGGGTTGTGTCCCTAAGTATTGTATTCAAGAGTTTTATTCTAAGTAATGAGATGGTTTGAGACATAGTGTCATGAAAACTCTTTTACTTTTGTAATAGACTTCAATTGTTAAAGAAAATTTTTAATTTTCTGCATTTTATGCAATGATTCATTCTAAGGGATTGTATGAGACCCCTTCGAGGTCAAGTACGTCGTGTGACGTCTAGGGTCTAGCTCGGGCCGTGAAAAACTTACTAGCAGAGTATATGGTTTTGAGTAAGGTTTTTAGGATGTCTCAAACCACATCTAGTACAGTCTTGTTTATTTGTGTGAGTTGCGACACATCTAGAAGTGAGAGCCTATAGGACGTTAGGAAACTTCATTTCTTCATTCTCTAAGTCGTGCCATAGATCTATGAGTTCTCTCTCTTATCCTTTATTTGATGGTCTTTAGGTTGTGACTGCTCTTGAAGGCCTTTTCCTAGATGAAGTGAGGGAGAAAGGTTGGTTGTGATGCAAATTATGGCTATGTGACTTGTGATATTCTAGGTAATAGATTGTGATATTGTATTTTGTGTGAACAATGCTTCATAGTTGCCTTTGTATTGGGATTTTTTTTGGAATAACTTGTATAGGCTTACTCCAAAAGGGGAGATAGTGTGTGTACCTAGCAAGGTAATTGTGAGGTCATGTTTAGTTGATGATAGATACGGTATAATCAAATTATTAGTTCCCAAATGAGCTATCCGAGAGAGAAAATGGGGGGAAATCATATCTCATAAGTTTAGGTTATAATGTGTTTTAAAGTTGACATTGAGGTTGCATGTCCCACCTAGTTGAGGCAAGGAAGAAGAATATAGGTGTTGACCAACTTCAAAAGAGTTAGTTTTCTTTTAAGATTGATCTTAAGTATGGTCATTTAAGGAATAATGTTCCTTGAGTGACGCCTATAAATGTTGAACAAGTAAAATCCTTTAAAGGAGGGTAGAAGTGAAATCCTCATGGTTTAGCATCATATTGTGTAAGGAGTGCAAAAATTTAGGTATGACTTGCTCCAACCCCTAAGAATTTAAGGTAATGATGTTGTGAAGAGTTTGTTTAGTCTTACCCCAAGTGAGGGATAATGTGCTTAGATGGTACGGACATTGAAAGTCCTTGGCGGTCATGAATTAGGCTTGCTTGAGATTCCCCACTTATAGAATCACTTTGGGTGATGGATATGAAAAGTTGAGTGTCCAAGATATTCATGTTTGGATTTACTTGAAATCCTCACCTTATGGAGTGTAGTGAGTTTGAGAAACTTATAACCGAGTTGGTAGACTCATATTAAGCCTTGAGTGATATCCTAATGAAGGCCTTAGAAAGGGATGCTACTAGGGTTGACTTGGAAGACTTTTTGGATGGAGGTATCGGTATGTTGGTATTCATGTTATAATAAATGTTAAGTTGTATTCAAGTATTACCTCTTAGCTAGTATGATCCGCTATGAGTCTTAGAGTTCTCCGGATAAATTAATAGAACCTTTTTCAAAATTTACCCCCGTTAATGGTTTAAAGTTAGTAAAAAGGGTTTATGGAAGATGTCCCTTTACCTTGTTCCCTAGAAATACTCTTGTTGACTTGGTGGAACTTGGCATGTTATACCTTGATCTGACTCTTAGTATAGATGTGTTACATACTTGGTATGTTTTTATTAATGATAGTGCTCAGATAGTTAGAAGAATATGGGACCTCGAGTCTGTATGGGTTATCACATTTTATGTAAGATGGCAATTGAGTACAATGTCTTCCTCTTTGGGGATTGGTACATATGGTGTCATATGATGGTGGTATTGTTGGATGTTGAGGACCATAGAATTTTGCAAAGTTGGCAAAAATGTGAGTTTGCTTATGTCTTTAGGAGTGATTGAGAGAAGTTTTCTTTGAGGGTTTAAGTGAGGGCTTCCTCCTAAGTAGGGGATATTGTGGTTAGAAAGCGTGACTTATTGAAACCTCAACATCCTCATCTCTTTCTTCCATTACTATACTAGATTGAGACCAAGAGTTCCTAGTAGGGATTATGTTATGTTAGGAGTCATGTGTGATTTACATGATCTCATGATTTCCCAATGAGCATCTTCTTGAGAATTCACGTTTTAAGACAAAAATGAGTTATCATGTCTCGTGTTCCTCGTGTTGATAGGCAATTAGATTAAGTAGCCTATGTTATTCATGAGGTGAACAGTTTAAATGTACTTCTGAGAAGTAATTGCATATTTGGCTTAAGTTGATATGATAGGCATGATTAGGATTAGAGAAGTAAATTTCCTCCTATGAAATGGAATATGTATAAGATGCATGCTTATTGAGTTTGTAGGTAGTCCCTATTTTCTCATGTGGTATGAGGTGTGTTTTACACGGAGATTCTCCTAAGTTGTGCATTGTGTGTAATATGGCATACTTGACTTCATGATGTGAATTAATGAACTTACTTGAATGTGTTCTTATGAAATGGCATGTTAGCTCCTTATGTGGTATTGAACTTCCTTAGAGAGTGGAGGAGGTAATTCCTCCCATGTTTATGTGAATAATGAGGGTTATTTACATAAGAACTTGTATTTTGAATGATGATGAGTTTGTCTGAGTTATTTCTCTCGTGTTGTAGTTCATTTCTATAAGTGATCTATTGTTCTTAATGAAAAAAATATATGAGCATGCCTTAGTCAGGAGTTGAGAAGTTCCTCCTTGAAAGGGTGTTATTGAACATGGAAACATGCATATAAGCTTTATGATTGCACGCGATTATGTTATTACTAAGAGAAGGTAGTTCCTCCTTGAATATAACTAAACATGGTAATGTCATGAATATGGATTGATAAATACTTCCTTATATTTGCATTGACTATGTTGAGTTGGAGTTTAAGTTCCTCCTGTTGAAATGATAGTCATTGTGTGTGGTGTATTTTTGAGTTGTTTAGACCTTTTATGATTACAATCTTGTTGGGATGCTAGTTTGACTTTTGATTCCTTAATATGTTTTAAGTGTCATTCGAGGACGAATGTTCTCAAAGAGGGGATATTGTTAGACCCCGTACGAACTAGCAAGACCTAGATAAGGATTGACTAATATAGTAGGTTGAACTAGAGCATCACATGTTAGTTTATGTTTTAAAACTTATTTAGATGATTGAAATTGGCTATTGAAGTTAGTTTGGTGATTTTTGAGGTCAAACGTCTAGAAACGACTAAAACGTATGGAAATACGTCATTTGATATAGTATGTTGTAAAGGTCTTGTTGTTGAAATTTTAAGTGTTGTTTGAGCGTGAAAAATTTAAGAAGTGACCCCTGCAATTAGATGGGAATGTTTAGGATCGAAAGGTACGGGTACGACCCCCCACCAAAGGACCACCCAAGGGGTCCTTGAGGAGAACCCAACCTGTCCAAAAGCTTTCAAAAAACAGCTTGGCGTACGAAGGAAATTGACAGACCGTCAATGAAACCACGGGGCATGGATTGGCTTCGTGATTTGAGACTTAGTCTTCTCACTAAATCCTCCCCAACACCCCTTTTTGACCCAATTGACGTCATTTAGTACTGGGCGTGAATCCACCTACGGTCCGTACATGGGGTGGTCATAGCTGCTGCCATGTTTTAGGATCTTTAATTTAGTGAGGGTCAACTTCCAATTGTCATTTATCATAGCTCAAAACGAATTAGGTGGTAAATTAACTATACAATCTCTAAGTCCTCTTTTCAATGCCACCAAGATTGCCTTATTCTGATCTCGGAGTAAAAAGTTATGTCGGAAATAGTGAAGCACTATCAGGATTACGGAGGTCAAACCACGAAGAGTAAATCCACCTACGGTCCGTATGTATCCATAGATGCTTCCAGTTTTGGTAAATTTAGTTTTAAGTTAAGGGTTTGGAAATTAAGTTAGCTAATCAATTAAGGGCTTAGTGGGACATTTAAGTGGTCAAATAACCTCCTATAAATAGTTAATAAGGCCCTAAAATTATCCATTAGTTCACCACAAGTCAAGACTCCAAATCATAACTAACTTTACCCCGAAAGATTCTTTAAAACTCTTCTATCAAAAACCTCCATTGAAGACCTAGACGAAGAACAATTGAAGCTTCAAGATGGAAGCTTTTCCAAAGGATTTTCATAGAGTTCTAAGTCTAAGGTATGGAAGCTTTTTACTCTTTGTTAGTTATCACCAAGAAGCCCTCTCAACTATGTTTTCGAATTCCCCGAATTCTAGGTTTTCATCCAAAGCATGAGTTACCTTCTAAAAACGTTTCAACTGATAAATTATGATTGTTTATGACTAGATATATTCAATTATGGGTGAAATTTAGTGTAGTGGTAGTTTTTGAAGAAAACCCCAGAGACCCATATTCTTCCCCCTTTTTATCAATTGTATGCCATTGTGTGGATTGATTAATGGGTATAGATTGATAGTCTAGAATCTCTACATTGATTAGGTGATTTTACTATGAAGTTGCTCTATCTCAGGATATATTCCTAGGATTAGGATTAGGTCTTGATGGATGACACTAGAACTAGATCACTTAGACTTGTATTGATCGTAAGTAAACCTTAATGACATGAATTAACTTGTTTATGATTATATATGAAGGTATATGGATGAATTTAGGTAATGTCTATGATTGTTGAACAATTCCTAGAAGACCCATGATTTTTCTTCTTTTTCTAATCTAAACCCTAGTATGCTTTGATTGATAAATGAAGGATGAGAATCTAGTATGTTTCTATGTAATTCATTATTATAATATTTTGTTGGTTTATGATGGTCTTCTATCTTAAGTGCCTAATGTAAGATGATAGACTTTATCTTGACTCTTCGCTTTGAAGAGAAATCTATGCAGGTATGATATGTTGAACTTCCAATATATGAATGGTTTGATCCACTTATGATGGAGGTGTTTACTTTTGATGCATGTTGAATTGTAGGTGGATTTAATGTGGAAGGCCCCTACCCGTATAATCCCCTATATGAGTGTATGATTCTAGACATACCATGAATGACCTACTGGAATGATGAGCGTATTCGTGTCTATTGTAATGAATATTAGGTATGTTAATCTACATGGTCTAATATCCTTAAATTCAATATTTTTGAATTGTGCATAAACATGATTATGATGTGTCTATGGTGTCAATTAAAAAGCTAGTTCTCATACACACCTTTACATACTATTATTCACGAAATGACATGACCACGAAGATATGACTATGATGTGAATATGAATGTTGTGAGATGATTATGGTAGTGTTGTTATGTTGACTAGAAGGCAATTCTAATGAACACTATATGACTATGATATGAAAGATGCATTCTCACACGATATTGGCTCTATGATGAAAGGACATTCTCATGTTGTAACCATTGAGCTAAATGATATATGAGGGATTACGTCTCTAAGGTATTGTATATGAACTAATGCCTAAGTAAAGTCTAAAGATTACCTAAAAAGGTGAATTGAGCTTAGCACTAAGAGGATATTCATGAGAGGAGTCTCTTCCTAAAGGAAGGAAGTTTCCCCTGATGGTCTCATAATACGGAAACCCATATGTTTATATGAATAAGGTTTCTAGTAACAATCTTCATATCTTTAACTTTGAAGCCCACAGAGGTTATAGCTGGTGGATCCACCTAGATGCTATCATGAATGTATGCCCTACCTTGTCAAGTAGGACACCCTCTTCTCGGTGTGAGGGGTTCACACCGGATTCCATGTAGCTCACATGATCTATGTTGGTTATTGAAAAGTTTCTTGAATGATTAAAAGATGAATAAAGATAAGAACATGAATTCTAACTAGGCCTTCTTGAGGGATACTACTTAATGTATGTGATAGTATGGGACGTTATCTATGCATTAAACAAATTGGCCTTAAGAGAGATACATGTGAGAGTTTTTCATGCATGGATACTTATTAATGATGTTATAAATGATGTATAATTGGTTTACCTATTATGATGACTAACGAAGTATGTGACTATGCTTATGACTTCTTGATGGTTTCTTAGTATATATGGGGATATGGGACTTCATATGTACATTGAATAAGTGAATATGAAAGTGGGTCATGGCTGGTTTCTTTATGATATAATGTTAATTGATTCATGGTTTCATTCCATTATGATGATTTATTAATTGTTGTATGTCCTCTTTGAGCTATCACTATGATTGATTTTCCTTAGCATTCAAGTAGTATATGTATGATTATATCCTTATTGGTGACTATTGATTATATTGAGATCTAAAGGTGAAGTATATGACTAAGATAGTTTCGAAGGAGTGCTTAGTAAGGTTGGTATTATGGGATGTCAACCACACATTGCACAAGTATTCCCTTGGGGTTACTAAGGTAATTAATTTAATATTAAATGATTATGAATGTGATATAGGCTTATTTATAAATGAATGATAGTTATCATATATTGAGTAAGTGTCTCTAAGGATTGTTGATGTAAGGTCTATCTAACGATGAGATAATCTTGGTATTTGTCTTGTATTAATATATGATTGGAGGCTATGTATTGTTGAGATTGGGATGTGTGTTATCATGATGTTGGAGACTATGCTTTTTATTGTAATGATTCTTATGTTATAGTGAATATATGTGAGTTTCCTTCTTGGTTACATTCTCCAACTATTCCCAAGATGATGTTCAAAATAGCATATGGCATGTTTTGAACTGTAATGTCCCTTTTAAAGCATGTTTTAAATGTTTTTGTGCATGGCCTCCATACTTAGTACGTTTTCATTCTAACCTCTTCTTTCTACATTTTCTACAAAGTTTAGGGTTTGGAGAGGTTATGTTATATACTTGGAAGATAGATTCTAAGGATCTTGGCGATGAAGACTTGGGGATTTCTCACACTTTTGAGGACGAACCACCTTATGTCCCTTATGTCTTTGCTTTTATATTTTTAGACTTTGTAAGGGTTGTGTCCCTAAATATTGTATTCAAGAGTTTTATTCTAACTAATCAGATGGTTTGGCACATAGTGTCATGAAAACTCTTTCACTTTTATAAGAGACTTCGATTGTTAAAGAAAAGTTTTAATTTGTTGCATTTTATGCAATGATGTTATCTAAGGGCTTGTATAAGACACCTTCGAGGTCAAGTACGTCGTGTGACGTCTTGGGTCTAGCCCGGGTAGTGACACATATTAAACTGAATTCACCTACTGTGTTTGTGGAACAAGAAACTTAACTGCTCTGTCCAATCATTTTATTATCTCCTTCTTCCTAAAATTTTGTATCGGAGGATTTGACCTCCTTTTGTGCTTAATGCTTGGCTTGCACCCTTAGGTGAAATTTATCTTGTGAGTGTACGCACTAGAGAAATTCCCAGTATGTTGGAAATTGACCACCCCAACACTTTAATATGCCTTTTAAACACCTTATTAAACAACTCCACTTGCCATTTTTCAATATCACTAGAAATTATCACCGATAGTGTGTTGGTCCCCAAGAAAATATATTTGAGATGAGGGAGAATTCCTTTAAAATCTAGTTTCGGTGGCTCAATAGTGGATGGCTTGGATGGTGGTGCTTCTCAACCATACATATCGAGGTCCCACTTCTTTTGCAATGAATCATGTGAGCATACAAACAAGAGCAGCCATGACTTATCATAATCACTTATTTGGGCTTGATCATAATTAAGTAAAACAAGTGCCACTGACTCACCTATATATGTGGCTTCCCCAAATATCACTACCTCCCCGTCAATTTGATCCAAGTGAGACACAACATACATATTATTTAGATACTTCATCAATTTGTCAATATTGAAGCTAACTTCTTTGTCATTAACTGAACTTCACCTCACTACCTTCCACAAAAACCAAACCTCTATTTGTGGCCAACAATAGTCTACCAAGGATAAACATTATATCAAGATCAATATAGCAATCTAACACTACAAATCAGAAAGAAAACAAACTTATCTACCTTCACTAAAACATCATAGACCATACCAACATGGTCTCTTTACTGAACAATCAGCCATCAAGAGTCTCATGTTTATCGGTTTCGGATCATCAAGACCAATGCTTTTAAAGACCATAAATGACATTAGATTTATGCTTGTACCAAAATCACATAAGGCTTTTGCGAATGTGCATGCACCAATGGTACATGGAATAGTGAAATCTCATGGATCATCTTTCTTGGGGACTACATATTTTATCATAACCGTACCACAAGTTTGCAGAATTTTAATTATTGCACAATATGATTGGCTATATTTTGTCCCCAACACTTTCATATACTTCGTATAACTAGGCATTTCGATAAATGTATCCACCAAAGAGATATTGACTTTCAAGTCTTCTACGATCCCCAAAAATTTTTGGAACTTTCGTCATCATGTTTCTTACTCAATCATTGAGGAAAGGGAGGAGTTATCTTGATTTAATGTATAATGATTTAGGTTTCAACTTCACCATCCTTAAAATTTAACTTAGGATCACTTTAAACCTATTTTTTTGTGTGTCGACCTTCCCCTTAGGTTATATATTACCGGAAACAACTTTTTAGGCTTCTACCTTTTCAGGAATTGTTCTATTTTTCAGTAAGTTTTCCCCTTCGAGTTGCTATGGCTGACATTTTAATAGCATTCATTAGATTTTCATGCACATGAGCCATAAAATCTTTATTGGACTTGAGTACACAAGAGCAGCCAACTCACCCATCTTTTATTTGAGTAAATTAATGGATGATGAGTGTGAGATCACGGTAGTGGACAATGATGAAAAGTCACTCATCCTCTCTTGCAAAATCATCTCGGACCCTTCAACTTTATAAGGAATTTTGGTTGAAGTTCCTTCGTAAGAGTGCTCACTAGTTCTTGCAAGTCATGAAGTGATGTATGCTTGTCATATTCACATTAATTTCCATCCCTATTTCCCACTCTACTTTGGGTCCAACCTTGATTTCCAGCAAGCCTTGGATATCTTAACCAAAAACCTCCAATTTGTCACCCCTTGAGTGAAAAACTTCTCATCATACACATTCCAGGTGCGAGATTTATTGAATTTTCACCACTCCTTGTGACATGCTCTAAAAAAATATCAATTAAAGCTATCAATTTAGAAATGCTTTTGTCACACTTCTAATTTTTCTCCTCATGCTTTTTAGACATTCCAAAATGGGGGAGTGAGGTGATCCTCATTAGTGTAACAAGATTGATTAATAATGCCACCAAAAATGGTTGCCTAATGAAACAGCATGGCTAAGTTGGTCATCCAACCCTTTATTTAATGTATCAATACTTTTATAGAACTATTGCAACAACACCTTTTCTGGAAAACCATAGTCTGGGCATTCTAACAACACCTTTTTAAAATGCAGCCATGATTCATGTACCGGTTCTCCATTTAATCTTTTAAAATTTTGAATGTCATCCCTCAGTTTCATCACTTTAGAAGGAGGAATGCATCTCTCAAATATCTTTAATCAATTCTTCCCATTAGGAAATAGAATATGCGGCAACTCTATTAACAACCTTGTAGCCTCCCCTATCAAGGAAAATGGAAACAACCTCAACAGCATTGGTTCTTTTGAAATTCCCTCAACCGCAAAATGTCCACACATTCACAAACTTACAAAGGTGACTTTAGGATCTTGATGCTCAAAAACCTCCTAATAATCCTCTCATTTTGATCAGATGCAACATTGGTTTATTTATGGTAAAGGTAGTATCATTAAACTACAAGCAAATCATTATACAAATAGCTTCGCAAATTGAATTCTTCGCTACTACTCCCTAGCAACGGTGCTATTTTTTATAAAGCTCAAACTACTCTCTAAAATAAATTCAAAGAGTAAGAGATCATAGTCAATAAAAATACCCAACTAAGAGTCGGGGTCGAATCCCACAAGAAGTAGTGTAAGAGTAAGAATCAAAAAAGTGAACTAAAGTGTGAACAATCTATCATAGTAAGAGACAAATGGATGGATTATTCCACTAAATTTAATCAATATATTTCAAGATCAAGTATAAGAAATAAGCAAAACTAAAAAAAGTTTAAATGATTTATATCGATTCTAGGGGTGTGAGGGTTTGTATTAATGACAACCAGGGGTACAATTGTATTGCTTAATAAATCTCAACAACCATGGATAAGATTGGTCATCTTCAATAATGCTAATATTTTTAGGGCTAATAGAATTAATTCATAAAATCTCCTTTCGATGTCATTTATGTGATTTATAATTTAATCTATTATTTGTTTTTACAACTAGATTCAGCTAAATTGCAAACATTTAGTCGATTACCACCTTTTATTGGTCTATTACAAGTGCCAATTAGAGATCCCAAGTATGATCAAGTTGGCAAAACCAAAGTTGAATGTAAATGCTGAAATGTACTAAAAACTGAGCTAAATGAAATGACCAAGAACAAATTCTGAATTTGACATGCTAAGACTAAATATTGAAGTAGAACTGAGGACTTGCTAAAAATGCACTAAATCTAGCAGTGGGAGATAATATTAACTAACATAAAATTACGGGAGCTAAACGCAGATTTTGATATATACGCCCCATAGAGAGGACTCAATATACTTTGACGGGGATATGAAGGCATGACTAGCTTGATCACTAAATCTAATGGCCAATAGAGAGGAATTATAAACCTATAGGGGCACGTAGTTTTGGGACTATATTGGTATATTGAACCCTAGTACAACTCGGTGCTAAGTCTACTCCCAACTAAGAATGTGTATAAACAACATAACTGAAATATTGGATAGCTCAATGTTCTAACTTGCAAATATGAGAATGCAACATTCATAAAGTTATAATGTGACATTCGAAACTGGAGCATGTATATCTGTTTAAACTGACCTAGCATGACTAATTCATGAACTAAGAGAATCTAAACGACTAGGGTTCTGAAAATTTCATGCAAAGAACTAAACAACGATTTACAAATACATAATAAGTCGACTGGGAATACTATAACAACTAATTCACAATAATTCTGCAAGGTTTGAGAAACCCTAGGCATAAACATGGCATAGAGAATCAAGAATCTGACTAAATTTTAGAGACCTATTTGACTAAATTCATGGAGAAATCCTTTGGGTTTTGAGGCTGAAACTTGAGGAACAATGTAGCTTGTTCTTGAAAAACCTAGCGCCTCTTTCTCCTCTTTTTATCATTTGCATGATATATGGAGACAAAGGTTTTTGGATATGTCTAACTAGGGTATTAGTCTTATATTGAGTAAAATGACGTAGTTTAGGCACTAAAAATGTAGTTTAAGTTCCCAACGCCTTAGGGGAAAAGACCAAAATGACCTACCTTAATTCCAGCAAAAGCCACCAACGGAGGGACCTAATGGCCTTAGGTTAACCTGTAAACCGTAGGTAGGGGTCGTCAGTAAAGTTTTCCCGATGAAGCTTCACTAAAATGAGCATAACTTTTTACTAGGAGATGGATTTTAGTAAACTAAATGGTGTTGGACAAAATATTTGATTATCTATTAGTTGGTAGGTCGTGGGCCACCTAATTCCTTTTGTGCTATGGGTTAAGACAATTTGAAGTTGACTCAACAATAATTTACTGTCACGACCCAAAACCGAGCCGCGACTGCCACCCACACTTACCCTCCTATGTGAGCGAACCAACCAATCTAAACCCTAACATTTCAATATAATATCAACAGAAAGTAATGCGGAAGACTTAAGCTCATTAATAAAAACCAATTCAATAACTTCTAAAATTCAACATCTATTATTCCCCAAAATCTGGAAGTCATCACCACAAGAACATCTATGATCAAATTACTAAACTAAGAGTATTCTAAGAAGCTAAAATAAACAAAAGCTAGTCCATGCCGGAACTTCAAGGCATCAAGACATGAGGAAG